>NC_056739.1:270238567-270291067 GCF_019279795.1 Protopterus annectens
TATAATGGGTCTAATGAGTGATGAGTAGAGGGGAACAATGACCTCTTTTTTCCTGGATGAGAAACGTTTTGTGATGAGGTGTGCTACATAGAAGGATTTCCCGACTACTGTGGTGATGTGATTATCAAAGGAGAGACTACTGTCCACCTGTGTCCCAAGGTCTCTTATCACACTTTCGGTGTTAAGTAGACTACCACCTATGTGGTAGTTCATGGGTACTGAGTTTTTACCAAAAGGAATGACAATGCACTTTTTCGCATTGAGCTTGAGGCCATTGCTTTGACACCAGGCATCTGCCTCAGCAAGGCCCTTTTGTAGGATGTCCACATCTTTTGGAGTTTTGATTATTGCTCCTAGTTTGCAGTCATCTGCGAACTTCGTTAGCCAAAGACCTTCTATGTTAGTCTGTACTTCAGAGAAGTAGATACCAAACAGGAGAGGACCCAGGACTGAACCCTGTGGTACTCCACTTGTCACTGGTCTGAAGCTGGATTTGGAGTCTGCTACTTTCACAGTGTGGGTTCTGTCAGTGAGCCAGTTGGCAACCCATCTTGTGACATAGGGATTTATACCTAGTTTAGTGAGTTTATCTATAATTCCAGAGTAGGGGATGGTGTCAAAAGCCTTGGCGAGATCTAGATAGTGTGTGTGAACCACCTTACCCTCATCCATGGCTTTGGTGACTGCTTCAAAGAAGTCTATCAGGTTTAGGAGACATGATCTGCCTTTTACAAACCCAAACTGGGTGGCGTCCTGAGTTTGGAGATTACCAATGTCATTGTTTATAAGTTCCATGATGATACACTCCATAGCCTTGCAGACCAGGCTCGTTAGGCTAATGGGGCAGTAGTTTCCGGGGTCTGTGGTGGCTCCCCTTTTGTGGAGTGGGATAACTGTCGCTGTGCTCCATTCAGTGGGCACATAGCCTGAGGTAAGGCTATGATTGAACATGGTACTTAGGTGGGGTGTCAGTTCGTTCTGTAGTTCATGTAGAACACAGCCTGGGATATCGTCAGGTCCCATGGATGCTGTGTTCTTGGCTTTGGATAGTGTGTTTTTTACCTGTGCAGCCGTGATTACAGGAACTTTGCATTCTACTTCTTGTAAAGATGGGCCCTTTAGGGGATGACAGAGGGGTAAAGTTAGCACTGAACCTATCTGCCAGGATGTTGGCAATATCCGTTGGTTCTGTATATTTAGTGCCATTGTGCTGTAACTCAGAGCAGATCTGAGTGTTGCCACTGAGATTCTTGACATAGCTATAGAATGCTTTGTGGTTGTCTTTAGAGTCAGTCGCAATTTTGTTTTCATAACTAGCTTTGGAGGATTTTATGAGGGGTCGCAGCTTCTTACTGAATCTGACCAGGGAGTTTCTCCAATCATGGGATTTTACTCTTTTTTGCAACAGTTTCTGTCTTCTGTTGTAGAGTTTGTTTATAGCAGGGGACCACCAGATTGGCTTCCTTTTTTTGGAGGATAGCATCCTGGTTCTGTTAAGGATTGCACGATCCATGCACTCATGTAAGTGCTTATAAAGTGCATTTGTGTAGGATTCAGCAGTCATACCTCTATTGTCCGTCAGCATGGGTGTCGTGAAGTTTGCCACTTCTCTCTTAAGAAGCATGAAGTTGGCTTTGGAGAAATCTTTTACTGTGGTTTCCGTAATGGGGGGTGGGGGAGGGATGTGGCTGTCTAGGGTGATTAACTTATGGTCAGATCTGACCAACGAGGAATTGACCTCTGGTGTGGAGCACTGGTTGCCCATGTTGGTAATAACCAGGTCTAGGATATTGCTGCCCCTGGTGGGGGTGTGGATAAGTTGATCCATGGCATTGGAATTTATGAATTCCAGAAAATGTTGAGCACAAGAGTTGGTACATGAGTAGTTTTCCCAGTTAATGGTAGGGTAGTTGAAATTGCCCATTATTAGGGTGTTAGGTTGTACCCTACTATTTTCCAGTGTATTAAGAAATGAGGAGTGGGAATCCTGGGGCATGGTGGGGGATCTGTAGCAAGCTACAATTTGGATTGCGGTCTTGCCCAGAGTTAGTTGCACTTGGATAATCTCGGATGCATTATGCTTAGCAACTAGCCTTGAGGTGTGGATATCCTTAATGAATATGGACACGCCTCCGCCTTTAGTGTTTCGGTCCAGGTTAGGTGGCCGAAAGGTGTGGTATGAATTATAACCTGGTAATGCAGGGGTACTCTCTGGAGCCTTGAACCAGGTCTCTGTCACTGCACAGATGTTGATGTTCTTCATTTTAGGGAGTGCCTCGAGAGAGTGCATTTTGAGGTTTAGACTTCTAGCATTGAAGCAACTAGCCTTGAGGTGTGGATATCCTTAATGAATATGGACACGTCTCCGCCTTTAGTGTTTCGGTCCAGGTTAGGTGGCCTTAAGGTGTGGTATGAATTATAACCTGGTAATGCAGGGGTACTCTCTGGAGCCTTGAACCAGGTCTCTGTCACTGCACAGATGTTGATGTTCTTCATTTTAGGGAGTGCCTTGAGAGAGTGCATTTTGAGGTTTAGACTTCTAGCATTGAGTAGCATTACCCTCAGATTCTTCTTGCCTGTACCTGTTAGGGTGGTGAATTTGTCATTTGAACCTTGCCTAAAAAAAGGCACTATAGGGGTGGCTAGAGCCTTAGCCAGTATCCGGAATCCCAGGGGCGACAGGTGCAGTCCATCTCTGGCAAAGCATTGTGACTTGTCGATCATGTCATCCCAGGCAGACAGATACTGGATCCCCTTAGAATGACACCAGAAGCTTAGCCAATTGTTGAAGTCAATCATTTTGTCCTTGTACTGTGGTATCATTCTGGGTGATGGCAGGATGCTACTCAGGGCTAGGGTCATACCTGCCTGGGCTACAAGATCAGACAGCTCCTCCATGTCCCTTTTCATGTAGTCCAAGGAGGTATGTCTCAGGTCATTCACACCAACCTGGACAATGACAGAGTCATATTTGTACTTGTTGTGGAGTGACCTGAGTGCATGTGTTATGTGGCGGATCCTGGCACCCGATAGGCAGCTGACAGTAACTTTCTCCTTGTTTAGCCTGGTGAGTGGAACATCAGTGTGCCTGACTATAGAGTCACCTATGACTAGAGTATTGGGTACGTTGTTATGCCTTATGTGCTGTGGTTGAGTGGCACACTGAGTTTGTGTGCTATATGTCATTTGGGTTCTATTGGGGGGTGGAGGTTGCTTGTGTTTCTGCTTTGGAGGTCCCTGTTGCTTGGGCAGGTTTTTACTGAGAGCCTCCGCAAATGTAGGTGTGTGTTTTGTGTTTCTATGTGTGATGTTGCAATACAGTCATGTCCACTCTCTGACCACAATGCCTTTTTGTTCAGCTTGACTGTGAAAAAAGATTATATGATAATTTTTCAAAGAATTCCAGCCTATGTTACTAAGTTAAAATATTTTAAGGAGTGCTTATTAAAAGAAATAAATGCATTTATGGAAAACAACAATAATGGTGAAGTAACAGATATCATACTCTGGGATGCATTAAAACTTCACATCTTTAGTGGAGTTAAAGCTTGGTATTTTCAAAGGAGAAAGGAATGGGACAAGGAACTTTCTGATTTACAAGCCAAAATAGATAAGCTGAAACTAAATTTAAAATCAAATGATAAAGCAGTACTTACTGAAATGTCAAAGCTAAACTGCAAATATTTAGAAATATTGAATCATAATGTTGCTATATGCCTAAAAAAGATTAAACTACATTCCTATTCAGTAAGCCCCAGACATTTACATAAACTAGCTATCAGATCCAAACAAATTAATAAACAAAATCACATTAATGAAATTAAATACAAGAATAATAACACAGTAAATAGAACAACTGATTTAGGAGGTATATTAGAAGCCTTTAGAAATCATTATCAGTCAATCAATGATATGCAATCACCACTAGATTCAGACAATGTAATAGATACATTTCTACAAGAAAATATGAAGACTAAACTATCAAAACAACAAAATAGTACCCTAAATAAACAAATAACCTTAGCAAAAGTATAAGAACAAGTTAAAAATCTGAAGGATGATAAAGGCCCAGTGTTAGATGGGATAATCCCAGAAATATATAAAATTCTTCTAGAGCACACAGTAAAGTTATTATTAAACACATTCTCCATGGTTAAACAAGACTTAATTTTCCCTCCCTCGTGGAAGTACTCAATAATTTTCCCCATTCTGAAACAAGGTAAGGACCCCCAATTATGTGCATCCTATAGACCCATATCATTGTTAAATATCGATTATAAAATGTTCATGTCTATCCTGGCCAAAAGACTAAAGAATATATTACCCAATCTAATACACTTTGATCAAACTGGCTTTATCTTACATAGAAAAGTGCATGACAATATTATTAAGCTACTATCTCTAATAGACATTGCAAACAAAACCAAGAAACAATTAACTATTATTCGTCTGGTTATTGATAAGGCATTTA
Source organism: Protopterus annectens (assembly GCF_019279795.1). NCBI lineage: Eukaryota > Metazoa > Chordata > Ceratodontiformes > Protopteridae > Protopterus > Protopterus annectens. The sequence goes on from NC_056739.1 coordinate 270,243,039, forward strand.
ATTCCCTTAGTTGGTCATACTTACAAAAAAATATTTAAAGAATTTAACTTTACTTCAGATTTCACTAAACTGATATTAAATATTTATACTGATTCTAAAACATTTGTTAAGATTGGTTCATGTCTATCATCCCCAGTAAAAATTCATAAGGGAACTAGACAAGGTTGCACTCTATCCCCATTATTTTTTGCTTTATCAGTGGAACCTTTTGCTTCATTTATTAGGAATAACCCAAATATCAAAGGATTTCAAGTTAATGAGGGATACTGTCCAAAAGTTCAGCTTTTTGCTGATGATATTCTACTAACATCCCGTGACATAGAAGGCTGTTTTCAACATATCATGAATGCCATATCTCTATCTGGAAAAATCTCAGGGCTCAATTTTAATCAAAATAAAACCAAAATACTTTTAATCAATAAGAAAATAAATAGCAATTTGCAAAAATACAATACATTCAACTGGGAAAATGATAAGATAGATTATCTAGGAATAAGTATTAAGAATAAATGGAATGAGACTATTACATTTAACTTCAGTAAACTGGTAGCTATAATCAGTAACTTGACTAAAAAGTGGAACAACATGTTTTTCACCATGGAAGACAGACTTACATTAATAAAAATGATCATTTTGCCCAAGATTTTATTTTACATACCATCACTGATTTTACCTCCTCCTAAGAAATTCTTTAAACAAATAGATTCCCTATTACTAACTTTTCTATGGTTCCCAAAGAAACCAAGAATAGCCTATAAATGGCATGTTAGAGCCTGGGACAGTAATGGTATTGGCTTTCCCAACATAGAATTATATTCCAAATCTGTTATTATTAACATAATACTACACTGGATTTCATCCATATATACCTCTAGCTGGAAACAACTACATGAAATACATATAATTTCCTCTGAGAACTCAGAAACCCAGTTTAAGGAAACCTTTGGAATTAACAAAATATTTTGGATACTCTGTGAATATTGCTTATATAATAAGAAGTATAGCCACTTCTCACATGGTATAAACCAAATATTGTATTTATTATTTATTTATTTTGCATTTATTTTATTTTACATTTGTTTACCGGGCTAGTCTAACTGGATACATGTCCATTTTCAGTAGAGGCCCGGGGAGATAAGCTTCTAGGTAAGACAATGAATTTAACACAATTCTATCTACGGATATAGAAGACAAATACATTCTATTTACAGTGCCAATTACAGGTTATCATAGTAAAAAATTAACAGTGTAGAATACAGGTATAACAAAGGATGCAGTTAAAATCCCAAAATTTACAATGTAGAATACAGTCATAGCAAATGAAAGTAATATAGATTAGGTGTTCTAGAGACAGTTAGTAGAACTAGTTTTATAAGGAAGAAGTTTCTTTAGATGAGTAGGTGGGATGGGAAGATCAGAGTATTTAGTAACTCTTGAGCTAGTCAGGTTTAGAGCATGGGCATTATATATTTATATTTTCAAAAATATAATCAACAACAATTATAGTCTAAAGAACACCTTTTTCATTACATTTCCCATAGCTTATACACCAGATTGCCTAGATACCTTCAATATCAATAAGATGCGTAATCTTAAAGAGAATAATCTAAAGTTTTGGCACCAGTTTATAGACAATAAGAACATCCAACCAATGAACTTTCTCTTAGCCAGATATAATGTCTGTCAAGATAATTCAATCTTTAAGATAGTTTGTTGAAAATAAAGTGAGAGTGTCAATAAATCTGGAAACTCATATTATACCAAGGTTGATACAACTATTCATATGGTGTAGATCGATGAACATTGAATATAAATTAAGCATATCACTTGTATATAAAATTCTACGAGAAGACTTGATTGCTTTTGACCAAGCTTTTTGGAATTACTCCATAAAGATTAATGGTGAACCTTTATCTAACGATAATAAGAAACAGTTATTAAAGTCAATAAAAAACTCTTCATCATCTTTATATTGGAGACTATATACCTGGAGATTTATTCATAGAAGCTTTTACACGCCATGCAGAATTGTCCTTATAACCAAGAGTAATGAAAGCAAATGCTGGAGGTGTGGTGATGTTCTTGACGTCGACTGGGTTCACATGTTCATTGAATGTAGAACTCTCACACAATACGGGAGTGATTTTAGACATTTTGCAAAAGCCCTGTGGTCTGATAACTGTCAAATTACTAGCTCTTTGATATTATTCAATGTCCCTACCCCCAAGTGTAATTCCTAGACATCAGTTACCTGTCCTTTGGTTAATTCTAGCTATTGCTCGTAAAATAATTACATTGAACTGGAAAAATAAGCAAGATCTTATGTTTACTGAGTTTATTTCAATAGCAAAATCTGTAGGTAAAAAAGAAATGTAAACTATTTATCAGAGATCAAATGTAACACACAAAAGACTAGCTTGCCAAAAATTGGAGAGATTGTTATATAAATATTGATTACCTTTCTTGGATAAAACAAATGTTTATCATGGATGTTTGTATATATTGTAAATAGTTATTATGTTTATATTGTTTATTTTTAATACTTTATGTCCATGTTTATTAACAAAATTGAATAAAAATGTTTTTGGGAAAAAAAAAGAGAATCGTCATCATCAGTTCTGTTTACGCCAGTCACTTGCAAATCATTTTTCTGATTTACGTGCTTCAGAAAAATGATTATACATGTCTGCACTTCATACAATTTCTGTTAAGAACTGGAGATAGCTTGTTATCCTGCTGATAACCATACCCTGAATGAAATTCTTTCATCCTGATAAATTCTTTTCATTTTCAACTATTTCATTAGACTCATGCCTGACATCAACTTCTTTGTAGCCATACTGTTCAAAGCACATTGTATTTTGTCAGGATTGTATTGTTTTGTCTAGTGCTAACAAATAGCTTAATTTTAATTTTGCACACAGTTAAATATTTTGTAAGCTCTTTTACTTGAATACTGGTTAACCATGCTGCTCAACACAGTCACATTTTTTTCCAAAGTCATATCAAATTCTGGCAAAAGTTCAATTCTTTCTTTGTCATTTTTAATGCCACAGAGAATTCTGTCTCTCAACAGTGACACGTGCGCTACACCCAGTTTGCAGTCTTTACCACAGTCCCATCTGCAGATCCTCAGGAGACCTGATTTTTAGTGAAAGGTAAAGGTAAATAGGGTCAGAATACTGTTGGAACTTGTATTTTATAGTAATCAAACCATACTTCTGTTCATAGGTTCATAGGTTGGTACTAGGCTATCGGCCATAGGGCCTATACAAGCCAAGCCATAACAATTGCCTGGCTATTTCTTCCTACACTATTTACTTCCCTGGACACCTGTCTAGCAGGGCAACTATAGGTTCATAATCTTTATTAAGATTAACTGTATTAGATTCCTTAAAAACATCATCTCCTGTCAAGTAAAGGAAAGTTGCAATGTGGACTATTCTATTTTATGTAAAGGTTGAACATCTATACACTGCTGTCATAGTTCTGCCAAGTTACCTTGAAGAGCCAGATGCGCTGGTGGAGTGAAGGGCAAAATGAAAATCATATTAAATTATGTAATTGCTTTTGGTGAAAGAAAATGGTGAACAATTTGAAATGTGTATAGCTCTCATTGTACATGAAAGGAGTGATGGCGGTTTCTTCTGAATTTTTCAGAATTTGTTCCATAGTTCTATTCTACAAATAGGTTTTAGCTTTACTGATCTTGTTTTGATTGATATTTCAGTGCATTATTGGAAGCTTTATTGTTTTTGCAGTTAATTACATTTTGCATTCGACAGTGGTTAATACCATCTCACAGTGAAAAGGATTAGCTTGTAGTATGCTTTGACATCTCTGTTAAATAAATAGCTGTCCAAGATCATGCTTATTGGTAAACAATACTTCTTCCATGGTCTAGTGGAATTCTATTACAGTGTTTTTGAACCTTTCAGTCTTGATCCATTCGTGGTGAAAATGAAGTAGGCAGTGGAGAATGAAAATTTAAGGACTGACTGAAGCATGGCCAGGAACTCACATAAAGGTAAAGTTGTGGTGACTGCTTAAAACCATTTACTGTATCTCAGATGTAGATTTAGATTTATAACCACAAAAACCGACCACAAACTATGAACAAGAAACCAGAAGCACAATAACAAGTGTTGGACTACCAACGAATAATATCCAAAGTTTTATTACAAAAGATGGTAAGCGCTTTCGGCTGTGTAATACCAGCCTTCATCAGACAATTTAAAAACACATATTGCATTGCTTTTAAACCTTGTGGGTAATGAGCAATTTATCAATTAACCAATGATAATGAATTTCAATAACATTCACCATTAGTTTGAACTTTTTCACCATTCTCCATGAGGTGTCCCTCTGTCTATTTACATTTCAAGTATTACAAAATTTGTTTATGAACAAATATTTAAAACCAACATATATACTGAATATGTGATATGTTATATATTAAAACATTCATAAAATATAACTTCTAAAATCTAAAATGTGATACATAACCTAAAATTATATCACTACTGACCATATTTATTTATTTATTTGTTTTATTTTATTTTATTTTATTTTACCTCTTTTTTCAGACATATTTTCATGTGTAATGACTTATGAATTTTAATTAACTTATAAATTTTAATTATTTTTTGATTAAGCCTATATTTGAATACTGGATTGGAAACCCATCACCTATTAAAAGCTCTAAGCTTTAATATGCTAGTAATCGAGATGGAATCATTTAGCCCTGAGAATTGTGTGGCATTCAAATAAACCTGCCACCAGTATTCTTTTGAGTCTAATATTAATTTCCACGGACCTCTTCTAGGTGATGGCCGTACTTGTTCCAATATTGTGAAACCAAATTTGTGCATATGATTATGCATTATATGCCTGAATAAAGCATTGTTAGTTGATTTCCTGCTGATGTCATAAACATATTCATATATGCGTTATTTTAATTTGCGCTCAGTTTTTCCTATATAATAGGCCGCGCATTGTTCGCATATTGCAGCATATACTACTCCAGAGGTATTGCAATTGTATTTTCCTTTTGCTTTTAACGACATTCCATTAATATAAATTTGTTCACTTTCTATAATATATGAACAATAATTGCATATGTTGCATTTCCTCATACCTCCATTATTAAGACTATATGACGTTGAGCAGGTATTACACCAATCCTTTAAATTTTTATCCCTTTTATATATAATTGAAGGCTGCATTCCCAATATATTTTCTAATTGGGTGTCGCCCCTAAATAATGCACAATTCTTCATAACCAAGCCTTTAATAAACTCAGAATCTTGTGTATAAGTAGTTACGAATGCCAAGTTACCTTTTGTGACATGTCTATCATTACTAGCACTATTGGACTTACTACAATTGTTATTTTGTGCTATTACTGTGCATTGATTGAAAACTGTAATTTCTTGCTGACTGACATTATCAATTGCATATTAAAGCTTAGAGCTTTTAATAGGTGATGGGTTTCCAATCCAGTATTCAAATATAGGCTTAATCAAAAAATAATTAAAATTTATAAGTTAATTAAAATTCATAAGTCATTACACATGAAAATATGCCTGAAAAAAGAGGTAAAATAAAATAAAATAAAATAAATAAATAAATAAATAAATAAATATGGTCAGTAGTTATATAATTTTAGGTTACGTATCACATTTTAGATTTTAGAAGTTATATTTTATGAATGTTTTAATATATAACGTATCACATATTCAGTATATATGTTGGTGTTAAATATTTGTTCATAAACAAATTTTGTAATACTTGAAATGCGAACAGTGCGCGGCCTATTATATAGGAAAGACTGAGCGCAAATTAAAACAACGCATATATGAACATGTTTATGACATCAGCAGGAAATCAACTAACAACGCTTTATTCAGGCATATAATGCATAATCATACGCACAAATTTGGTTTCACAATATTGGAACAAGTACGACCATCACCTAGAAGAGGTCCGTGGAAATTAATATTAGACTCAAAAGAATACTGGTGGCAGGTTTATTTGAATGCCACACAATTCCCAGGACTAAATGATTCCATCTCGATTACTAACATATTAAAGCTTAGAGCTTTTAATAGGTGATGGGTTTCCAATCCAGTATTCAAATATAGGCTTAATCAAAAAATAATTAAAATTTATAAGTTAATTAAAATTCATAAGTCATTACACATGAAAATATGCCTGAAAAAAGAGGTAAAATAAAATAAAATAAATAAATAAATAAATAAATAAATATGGTCAGTAGTGATATAATTTTAGGTTACGTATCACATTTTAGATTTTAGAAGTTATATTTTATGAATGTTTTAATATATACCGTATCACATATTCAGTATATATGTTGGTTTTAAATATTTGTTCATAAACAAATTTTGTAATACTTGAAATGTAAATAGACAGAGGGACACCTCATGGAGAATGGTGAAAAAGTTCATACTAATGGTGAATGTTATTGAAATTCATTATCATTGGTTAATTGATAAATTGCTCATTACCCACAAGGTTTAAAAGCAATGCAATATGTTTTTAAATTGTCTGATGAAGGCTGGTATTACACAGCCGAAAGCGCTTACCATCTTTTGTAATAAAACTTTGGATATTATTCGTTGGTAGTCCGACACTTGTTATTGTGCTTCTGGTTTCTTGTTCATATTTAGATTTATCCTGTAGGTACTTCACACCTTGATGGAAAAAGAGTAATCCAAGATATGGTAGAGCATATTTTGAGGCACAGACTTGGTCTTTAAAATCTATGAATTGTATAAAATATGATATTCTGTATGTTATTTATAGATATGTGCACATGTCCTTGTCCTTTAAAAGATAATTACAAATCATATAAATATTGCATATTCTGTATGTTATTTTCATCTTTATATATTCCAGGCCAAGCCCGAAAGTGGTCTGATTGGATCAGAGCCACACCACAAATAGCAAAATAAAATAAAAGTAAGCAACAATTCCTTTTACTGACAAGGCAGCAATTGTCTAAGTATGACATTATCACGTGACATCATACCTCTCAACCTCTTAGATCAAGAAATCTGGGCAAAGCCATAAGTAACAGGTAGACAAAGGCCCCAAAACAGGGACACTTTTTAAATATTGCTCTTATAAACTTAGTTAACAGAATAACAGGCTTTCATCAGCATGAATTTTCTGAAGGGTACAAAGTCTGAAACTCAAATATCTGTTATTATTTTATGACTTCAACCCTCAATGATTTGCAAAAAAAAATCACAATTGTATGAGAAACAGACCAAAATGATGAGGTAAAAATCCAGACATTCTGTGAAAATCTATATGGTTGAGAAGTATGTGTAAAATCATGCATGCACTACAAGTTAATGGCATCTTAAAGATACACTGCACTATACATTAAAGAAGTACTATGTGTTTCCTCTTTTCTGCAGTGCTGTAGCATTTTTTTGAAGGTGACCAGCACCCTAAACCAAAAAGTAATTTTGCACTCACAGAATTTTTTTATCTTTTCCTACTACTTTATGCAATTTCACAGTAGAATGGGAGGAGTGCTACTCATAAATGAAGGCTACTGGGAGTATGATAACAGTGCTGGTATATGTTAGGGGTGGCAATTATGCTTACTCTTGGTTTCCAGAATTATGTATATGTATCTATTTGCCAATATTGTGCCTCATCTCTAAATTAATATTTCACTATTCAGACTTGTTTGGCTTATATGTGCTTCTTTGGGGCAGCCTTATACTTATATAGTAGAACAGATGGAACTTGTACAAAATGTGATATCAATGGCAAGGCAATGGTGGGGGAGCAGGTGCAATTGGGGAATACTGCTTTCCTATATTTTCTTTAATTAGGATAGTTTTAAACTTTGTTACAACAAATTTCCTTTATTTACACATCCTTTATTAAAAAATGAACAATAAATAAACTAAAACTTCTAAGACAGCTTCTTCTCCCATTACTCAGATCACTACTTACACAGCTATTTCTGTTAGTTGCAGCAGGTGGAACAAGGTGATCCTACACCTCTCAGTGCATTTGAACATGGGGTTTGGGTAGCCATACTGACATTCTTCTCCCCACTAGTAGTCTTAGATCAAATGCCCACATCTGTATACCCCCCCCCCAAAAAAGAAATGTCCCAAGAACAAATTATAAAGATACTATCAAAGGCTACAAACACTACATCTATGGGACCAGATAATATGCTAAGTTGCCTAATGGCCAGCCTAAAACACAAATAATCAGACCTCTAGATGGGCTATTCAACATTAGCTTCCAAACAGGCTTTGTGCTGGATGAATGGAGGACAGCAACAGTCATTCCCTTGCACAAAAGTTGGGCTACAATGGACCTTTGTAATCACAGACACATAATTCTGGCCGTCAGGCTATGGAAAGGATCATTGTGGAACCAATAGAAATATATGTGACCTATAAACTCTTGAGCCAACCCAGTTTGGATTTGTCAAAGACAGGTCCTGTCTGCTTAACCTGGCTGACTTCTTTGAAAAAATCACTGAAGCAATGGATGAAGGCAGATCAGTGCAGCCTGCATATCTTGTACTTGCAAAGATGTTCAACACCTCCCCACACCCAGGCCTCATAAATAAATTCTCCCAGTTAAATATTAACCCCATGTAACTCACTGGATAGCAAAATAACTCATAAATAAAACACAGGAAGTAAGGGAGGGTGGTTCTACCTCCTCCAAAAGACCTGTCACTGGTGGAGTACTCCAGAGTTCAGTCCTTGGGCCACTTCTCTTTGGCATTTACTTCTTGAAAGTCAAAACTAATGTAAAAGGATTTTGACTGACCTAGTTTGTAAATGATTGCAGACTTGGTGCAATCATAAACTTCCAAGAGGACATCACAATTCTAAAAGAGGGCCTGCCACAAACAAAGAGTTGGTGTCAAAACCATGAACTGAAATTAAATGCCAAGAAATGTATAATGGTATCCTTTGACAAGCAAGACTCCCTTTGCAGTTATCACATTGACAACATCTCCCTGAAAACTGATCCTGTAGTTAGAGATTTGGGTACTTATTTTGACAATGAATTGTCCTTTGATCACCACATATCCACCGTTGTAAGGAAGTCTTTTTTCATTGTATAGCTTATATCTAAGAGTATAGCAACTAGACCCATGCCATAATAATTCCTTTGTACTCAGCACTTATTAGGCAGATCACTGAATATAATGCCCCTTTCAGTGGGTATTTAAACACTCTTCACAGCTGGAATGACCATACTACTTCCTCACTAAAAAAAAAAATCAAGGGCCTAAATCATAAAAACTATGTAGACCATTTCAAAGCATTGTCTCTCTTCTTGGTATCATACAGGCCACTGAGAGGTGACCTCTGCCTTACGTATAAAGACTCAATAGACCCAGTTCTGTCAGACATTTTACACATTTAGATATGCAGTGACATCTAAAACACCTCAATTTCTTTTGCAAGATTAACAAAACATGCTGGAAGGATAGGTATGTATCTCAAACAATATCTCATCTATTGAACAGTCTTCCCCTAATCATAAAGCAGAGCACTTCTCTGACTCTATTCAAACATAACTTGGATGTAACCACAAATTCACCCTTGGTTTAGCACCAATGGCCTGCATGGATAGGGGAAACATGCAATTACCCCAACATTTACTTGTTCAGACAATCTTCGGAGATTCATATTGGAAAATATAAGGGCTAATAATTACTACGGGAATGCAGAGCTAGGTTGCTTAAGACCTAGTAAGATCAATAGTTTAGTAAGTACCTATGAACTTATAAAATATTAAATTTGCAACTATTCAATTGCCTTTTAAGTAACAATTAAACGCAGTTTTATAGATTTATATTGCAGTGTAATTCTATAAAAATGTTATGAGAATATGTCAGATCATTTTGGAGATACAGCCTGTTTCTATCAGAAAATCAAAAGAGCCAATGAAAGTTAATAGGTGGGATAGAGCCTTCTTGAAAATGTTAATATAAAAAGGGGTTAAGGTCTTAACAAGAATGTACTTTGGGGTTCTTCAGAAATGACTGCTTTCCATATGCTAGTGAAAAAAAGTTCTCTAGAGTTGCTCCAGTTGTTTCCTACCTTCTTTATGCAAGTCTAGAAATATTGCTTAACGCAAGCTTTTTAAGAAAAAGCTTTTAGATCACCTGAAATTTTAGATCAGCTGAAATAAAAGGCTGCTTGTTCTTGCTACCTCATTAAAGATTAAATATTTGTTTTACACTTTGAAATGTTCCGCAGCACCTAGATACCTTTACATACATGCTCTGATTTTTTGTTACATCTGGATTAATCCTTAATTTTTAATTTTTTACCATTCTTCTTTTTCCTTCCTGCTTTCCATCTTTGCCTTCCTCTGTTCTACCTCCTTTCTTTTTCATCTTCATTGTAATAGAAACATTTGGGACCCTTTCCATCTCTCATCTTTTATTTCTCTGTTAATTCTCTTAGCTAATTGACTTTATTGTAGTCTTTAGAATATTCAGCTGGCTGTCTAGCTTCCATAGTGGTTTGTACTTGTACAATTCAGTTATCAATTATTAATTTATTAGGCATGCCCTTGGATTTAGCTAGCCCTGCATGGCGTGCATGATTAGTGTAAGAGGTAATGTTGGCAATATGGCGGCCGAGCGATCCACGTACGTGCTCATTTGACGTGCACGAGCGCTGTTCCACTAGTCCTGTATGTTCTCAGCCCCTGTATGCAAATTACACCATTTGCAGGTGAAAACCATGCAAAGGAGGTAAATCTGCTATCCAGGAAGCTGGAATCAGGCTGTGCAGGACTAGCGTAATCCGCAGAAATGTACTCAGTTAGTAACCAAGTACATTTCTGCAAAATCCAAAACACAAACATGACAGCTCCAAATAAAGGCTGCATATCATTGAGGAAGCATGCCAATGGCCAAGTATAAGGTCATTGGCATTGCAAACAATACAAAAAGTAAAAAAAATCAACTTTTATTTTATTGTCTCCGATCTCGGCTGTTTAAGCATAGGGCAGCGGCGTGCAAACGGGATCGGTGGGAAAATTTGAAAATAAACCTAAAACAAGCATTCTAACTAAAATCAGTATTCTGCCATGCAAGTCAATGGCAGGCAAAAGACAACCTGGCCAGTGAATAGTGGTTGCTAAGTGGAAGGCTCAGTGTGACACATGTAACTATGCATTAGTGGGCAATCCTATGCAAATGAGGGGAAGGATAGTGAATGCCAGTTTTCCCCAGCATGTGAGGCAGGTCCCAACAGTGTAAGAGTATGAATAGCTGAGTGCAAGACTAGAAGGTAGGTGACATCATGGGCGTGTATGTCAGGCATACTGTAAGCAGATTGGAGCCCTGTGGCACAGGTTTGTTTTTAGCTTAGCACAGCTAAGCTAGGAGTGTGTCTAAACCTGCCTAGCACTCTTTACAAAGTGTAAGCGAGTGTGCGTGCTGCACACAGGGCTTTACAGGAAGAAAAATGAAGTTAAACAAGGAAATAGTAGCCATGTGCACATCTGAGCACTCTGTTTGCGTGGCGAGCACACAGGCTCAAACAGGGAGGCAATGGGAAGGGAAAACAGCAGTAGGAAGGTAATCAAGGAGAACTAGCTTAACTGGCAGGTGAAATGTATCAGAATCAGCCTATTACACAGGCAGCAGCCCAGCCCAGCCCAGAACACTACTATAAACTAAGCAAATACCTTCCCCATTGGTTTTTCCCACACTCTACACCACCAGGTGTATACAAGTGGGGAAATTTTAACAAACCTACAAAATGAGAAGGGCTGCAGCAGGCAACATAGAACAACATGTGCAAGAGGCTGAGGGTGGTGAGGATGTGAATGCTGCTGAACAACCCATAGTGAGGAGATGGAGAAGAGTGTACAGACCCAGGGTAACCTACCAGGGGCTACATGAGCTGGAGAAAGTGGAGTGCTATAGGGTGGACAGAGACCTCCTACAGCAAATAGTTGAGCTATGCCGGCCAAACCTGACACACCAAACTGAGCGAGGGGAACCCATCCCAGTGGATACCAAGGTATGTGTAGGCCTAGGTATACTAGCCACAAGTACCTCCCAAAGCACAACCTGGGATATCATGAGGATCTCACAGGCATCAGCATCCAGAGTATTCCACCAGTTCCTGGATGCCATGTCAGCACATGCCAGTGAGCACGTATATTTCCTCAACACCCATGAGGTGTTGACCAGCAATATGCATCTCTTCCACCAAATAGCAAAATACCTGGGGGTAGTGGATGCTATAAACTGTACGCACATATGCATCAGAGCACCACACAGTGATCAGGATAGGGCCAACATCAACCACAGGGACATCCCCTCCATCAACTGCCAGGTCGTATGTGATGCCTAGGGCATTATAATGAATATGTATGTGCTGGCTGCCCTGGAAGCTATGACAATTCCCACATATGGCATCTGATGCAGCTGTACCAGAGATTTGCCAATGGGGACATCCCCTACGGTCACCTAGTGGGGGATGCTGGGTACACACTGGAGCCGTGGCTGATGACACCCATCAAAAATGCACACACACCTGAACAAGAACGCCATAATGAGGCACACGCACAGGCCAGACATATAATAGAGCATGTGTTTGGGATGCTCAGGTCACGGTTATGGTGTCTGGACACATCTGGTGGAGCCTTGCAGTATTCACCAGCTACATGTACCCAAATTGTTATGGCATGTGCTATGCTACACAATATGATCCTGCGGAAGAAGCTGCAGCAGGAACAGCATGGGGTAGGGCCACACAGCCCCCCACCAATGCCAAGGCCTGCACAAGCACAGAGTGTCCTGGAGGAGGAAGAACCTGAGCCTGCCCCAGTAGGCAGAAGGAGGCGTGCCCAGTATGCCCTGGCCTTGGCAAAGAGGCAACGCATAGCGCATGCACTGACACAGTAGAGACCCAGGGAATGACACCTCTCTCTCTGACTCACATATACAGTAAAAGGGATGCCAAACATGACACTACCTGTGCTCAACCATGTATAAGGAGTGTACTATGTGCATCCAACACAGGCAACCCTGCAGCACCATCCGCAAGTCTGGCACACCCACAAGGTAAGTCAGTCAACCTATCAATTGCCAAATGAAGTAGAATGTCTTGTTACTTGTAGCTATGGTATGGATGTGAGCATGCAAGGGAATTGGGTGGCTGAATGTTATGGCAGCAGACAGTAGACACCCATAGTGGCACCCTGACATCTGTAACACATACTGGAGTCTCCATAGTAGCCAGTACTACACAGGGTGACAAAACCCAGTGCAAGAAATGTGCTGAGCGACATTTGTGTCCATATGACCCACACATGCCAGTCAGGATGGTTCACATACCCAACAACAGTCGCAGCCAGCAGGAAAGGTATAGACAAACCCAAACAGGGCCTGTGCCATGGCCCTAGAATGATGGCTATGGTTAACCTCACCCCCAGACCTACACAGACAGACCACAGCAGGGCAGGCAGTGGGATGTTAGTTCTGAAGGGTAGGAAGTCAGACAATAATATGTAGGGCAACCAAAGCCACGATCTGTAGTACACTGGTATGCCTGTAGTCAGCATGACAGTTAGCAATACAGAGTGAAATGGAGTACATAACATACCAGTACAGTCATAGCAAATCTGTACAAGTGTCACTTGTGCCCTCCATCCTACATAGTAATGTAATAACAGTCAGGTGTGCCCCCCAACCCTGTATAGAAATGTAGAAATAGTCAGGTGTGCCCCTTATCCTACATAGTAATGTAATAATAGTCATGTGTGCCCCCCCCACTCCTGTGTATAACTGTAGAAACAATCAGGTGTCCCCCCCTGCTATGCAGAAATGTAGTAACAGTCAAAGCCAACTGATAGATGGATACCCTGCAGAGACAGCATGCTACCTGTCAGTGTACAACACAAAGGTCAGCAATGTAGCGCAAACTACCTGGACACGATCCACACATTCACTACAGATGGCCATACTGGGCATGCTCACACACTTGAAGGCCATGACTGCAAACACCAGTGGACCAGACATATCTGGCAGTTGCAGATGTTAGTGCAGACACTTGTCAGTATGTACCACTCATGCCTTGCACACACGATGGATAGGAATACAGACATATATGTCAGGGTGACACACTATAATAAGCCAAAGGTAGACATACATAGATGTGTGGAAGAGAGTGACTGTGACAAGGATTCATCCAGGCCTGTCCCACCCAGCACACACCCAAAGGGTCCCAAACACATGAGGTACCCGTGTCACTCACTGCAGATACTAACCACCAGTATCTGTCAGCATTACAGACTATGTGGTGCATGTGCCAGCTGTGCAATATGGCTGTACAAGGAAGAAGTCATCTAGCAGCTGTATACACGTATCTGTGACATATGACCCCATTTGTGCCCGCATGTGGAGTGTCAACCCATACATGAATGGGTTATGGCCCATACACACACCGCCCTACCCATAGTCCTACTATGACAAGCCTGCTGAGGTAATCCAATGTGAAATACACCTTTGGGAGAGTTGTAGCCCAGTAATCTCTGTGGCGCGTCACATAACTGTGTACTGCTGTAGTGTGATAAAGTAGTTAGGTAGGTGTTCTAATCCCAGACCTGCAACTGTGTGTGTGTGTGTGTGTGTGTGTGTGTGTGTGTGTGTGTGTGTGTGTGTGTGTGTGTGTGTGTGTGTGTGTGTGTGTGTGTGTTTGTGTGCATGTCTGTTTGTCTCTGACTGTGTAGAGAGCAATGCTTTTTAGGGTACTCAAACTCCTTACAATTCATATACTCATCTTTGGCAAGGCTGCTGATGTCACCCACCTAGAAATACACCTCTGGGAAGGTTGTAGCCCAGTAATCTCTGTAGCGCGTCCTGTAACTGTGTACTGCTGTAGTGTGAAAAAGTAGTTAGGTAGGTATTCTAACACCAGACTTGGCAACTGTGTGTGTGAGTGTGTGTGCATTTGTGTGCGTTTGTGTGTGTGTCTGTCTGTCTCTGACTGTGTAGAGAGCAATGCTTTTTAGGATACTCACACTCCATAAAATTCATATACTCAACTTTGGCAAGGCTGCTGATGTCACCCACATAGAAATACACCTCTGGGAAGGTTGTAGCCCAGTAATCTCTGCAGCGCATCCTGAAACTGCGTACTGCTGGATTGTGATTTAGAACTGTGATAGGGTTCCATTCCCACCCATGGCAGTTCTAGATGTTTTGTGTGTTTTTCAATGTCTGCATATGGAGCAATGCATTATAGGCTAGTCACACTCAGTACATTTCAAATGGCCTACTTTGGCAATCCTGCTGATGTCATTCATTGTGAAATGCACCTTTGGGGAAGGAGTTCGCTAGTAATCCCTGTGGTACGTCCTATAACAGCTCCAAGGTGTAGTGTGATCTAGACCTCTGTCAAGGGTTCTATACCCGCACATATTGGGTGTGGATGTTTTGTGTGTGTCTCACTGTCTGTGTAGGGAGCAATAAATTTTAGGCTAGTCACTCACCGTACATTTCAACTGGCCTACTTTGGCAATCCTGCTGATGTCATTCATTGTGAAATACACCTTTGAGGAAGGAGTACTCCAGTAATATGCGTGGCGTGTACTATAACTGAGTAGTGCTGTAGTGTGATAAACTAGTTAGGTAGGGGTTGTACTCCCAGACCTGACAGGTGTGTGTGTGCATGTGTGTGTTTGTAACTCGTATCCTGTGTAGAGGTGGTTGTGAGCATTTGACCTGTGGCCATTGTGGAGCGGGTTTTACATATTTCTTATATGGTGGCCCTACTGTATATCACAATGTCCACCATACAGGGATAATAGATGTGAAATAGCTGAGAGGCTGGGGTGCAAAGCCATACCCATACATGTGACATCAAGGCCAGGCAATCACAGTTAGCAACCCCAGTATTACCCAGAGCACACTCTCAAACCATGTCTCATACACACACATGCCTAGACAACAGCCAATATGTGTGTAGTACACTGCATATTGGCCACTGATAGTAACTATGGAGTGATAGCAGTGGGCTATAGAGGGCATGTCACCCTGTCCATCTGTCCAGTATGCACGTACATGCAGACAGTACACCTCCCCCATGTTCATCAATGGGCACCTGCACCACCTGTGGTGCAATCACATGTGACCCACAATGGACATACCATGCCTGACGACATGCCCTATATGGACAGATGCCATTGACACCAGGGAATGCCATTAGCATGCTATCAATGTAGGTGCAGAGTAAAACTGCTGCCCATTACCAGTTCCTGCCACAGATGGGCAAGACTGGCACATCTGATGATAATCTGTGTTCACAACATGGGCCAGACACCCCAGGTACAGTTCCACATGTCAATGTACATGCATGTGGGAGGTGTGCACATCCCAGACACTGTCCATGTCATGGACTAAGGAACACATACATGGCAAGCAATGCACAGCACTGGCCACATACAATAGTCACCCAGGTGACTGGATGGGGGATACAATACCCAGCTGTGTGGCCAAATGCAGAAACTACAGCCCTGAGACAGAATGCAGACCATTGTCATGTGGCTCTGATGCCAAGGTATACCCATCGCCTACCCTTGAATAGCCTGCTGCCGCAGTCGACCACCACACACCCGTGCAGATATGCATCCATGCATGTCAGTACTGGCACCTGTGTGTTTGTCTGTGTGTTGTATGGTGCGTATGTTCACATCCACACTCACTACAACCCCCATAGGCATACTGAAGCATGCTGTCTGATGTCAGACACCTCCTCATACCGTTTGCCCATACAACCTCCGCCTGACCTGACTACAGATTGTAAGTGCTGCTGTACTGCATGTGGAGTACTGTTGGTTTAACAGTGTATGTGTGGATATGACTTTCCTACATGTCTCCATACTTGCCATGTCAGTTCCATGTTTATGTGGAATCCCCATCTGCAGGGTCATCTGCAGACAGGGCAGTGTGTTGTGCCTTTAGTTTCATGTGTTACCAATGGAGCATCTGTCTGTGGACTGCAGATGGTAGTGTGAGGATTGCAGTCTGTAGATGGTGAAAGCCATGACAGTTACTGTCTTCTTATCCCTCATAGGACATATGTTGCCACAAACCCTGTTACAACAGTAAATGTATGAGGTTATCACAGAAACATGTCATTATTGGCCCTGTGTATGTGCTTCCAGCCACAACTCTGCCAACCTGTGTACATATGTCATGCATGACGTGGTGCATATGTGCTTTACACCATAATTAGTGTCATCATATCTGCTAACAAGCCAGTGAGATATCAGACTACTTCACATGTTATGTACAGTAGGGGTTATATTTGATGAAATAACCTGGACATTCTGTGGATGTTTGTACAGTACTCCCTGTGTGTGGGCATCAGTGTTACAGACAGCAGGTAGCAATATCTCTTACAGGAGAACTGGCACACACAGGGCAGCTACATATTTGTAGGAGGTTCAGGAACTACAGTCAGAGTCTGAGTAGAGTTGTGTTATGCTTTGTATAGTACTGGTGTTACAGGGTGTGTGTGTGTACATACTACGTTTCCATGGAATACAGTCTGTCTGCATAACTCTCAACTGTGGGCCTATCCTCTTGGTGGCCAGAGGTGTGCCTATCATGTATTGTCTGTCCACCACACAGGTCCTGTGTCAGATATTTCACTGGCAGTGTGTGTGTGTTGAGTGCTATCAGTACATGGCTGCATCCATTCCTGTCTCTAACCACAATTCCCTGACTAAGGGTATGTTGCAGACTATGCAATAACACCAGCGACTTGCTTAGTGTATGGCAACAGTTCTCCACATTTGTGCCTGTGCTCCAGCCTCTGTCCTCCATCTACATATCAAGCTTTGCACATATGACATGCTGTGGGGGTTGTTCCATAGAGGGCTGAGAGTAAATCACACTGCCATAGCTGCCATCAGTCCACTTCTGTTGTATCCCTCACACATATGGTGGTGCTGGGGCCATATATGTGTGGGCGTCACCTACACAATACATGTGTGCTCTTATGCACTCCAGAGGCCAGTGTATGTAACAGTGGTATATGGCCATGTATTATTGAGTCTGGGGGGGGAGCACCATAAATGACCTAGGCTGTTAAAATATGTGGGCGTATCAGGGGTGAGCTGCCTTAAGGTATCTGGATGTAAAGTGCCATATACTTCACCTATATTTATATTACTTACATATATTGCATTAATGCAAGCCTACTGCCTCCAGACTGTTCTGTTTGTCAGTGTGCATGTGATGGTGTCAGTTATGCCTTGTTATGTAACAGTTACAACCCATTTTGTCACATGACATCTTTACCGCCACTGATTTTGTACAGAGTGTAGATAGAGGCTGCTGAACTATACACCTGCATTACATACTGTTGATCGTTTGGTATCCTGTGGCCCAGTCTGTCCTCACTATTGTACAATTTGAAGGGCTTGGCCTGGACACCAATAGTTGTGGACCTTTACAGACTACTGTATTAGTATAACTGTTTCAAAGTTGCATTCTTCTGTTTATATGGATGTCAGTGTCTGAACAGCTATATGACATGGCATATAGAACTGTAATAGTACACAATGAAAGGTATTCCATTTCTGCAAACCTGTGTGTGGTGTTTTCCCTATGACCTCTCTGTGGGTATATGTTGCAGGCAACGATTGTCATTTGTATGGGTGGCCCATACAGTGTCCAGTTGTTCAGGTGTTAACTGTAGACATACTGGCTGTTCCATATTGTGTGCACCTTCTACATATGTATCTTACTGTACATATATCAGTGGGTGTATGTGTAGTTAACATGTATATCCATATATATTATATATATATATATATATATATATATATATATATATATATATATATATATATATGTACATATGTATACATGCCTCTGTATATCTGTGTCTGTGTATCTGTATCCTGGGGATGTTGATAGCTTCCACATTTTACATTACCTATGGGAGGGAGACTGTACTGCATGATATGTCACCAATACCAGCCTGACATCATACAGGTGGGATGTAGTGCTGTTAACATCTTGTGCCCATGTCATTTCAGGTCCTGGTTATGGGATCTGCAACACTTGGTAGTGTATTGCAGGGCGGATGTGTTTGGCTGTCGGCGGGGGGGGGGATGCCTATTTGTATAAGAGGTATAGTGTGTGGGGCCTCTCAACCCCATTAATGGTGCATGTGGACATATGTGTGTTTGTTAATCTGCCATTGCTATCTACACATGTATGGCCATATATACCGATATATATCTGCTGACATATATATAACTATGTCCGTATATATCTACATAGGTGTATAACTGCATACACATATATAACTTGCTGTGTATATGTAGACATATAGGTGTAGACACATATATGTGTCGATGTAGGCATTTGCATGTATATATGCTCATATATAGTAATATATATATATATATAAATATATATATATATATATATATATATATATATATTTATATATATATATATATAGTGTTAGAAATATATATATATATATATATATATATATATATATATATATATATATATATATATATGTTGCATCTGTTTAGATATTAATATATTTACTCAGAAGTACATCTAGATGATGGTATACATTCTCTGTAATGTTGCATGACTGGACTAGATGATATGTTTCAGATATTGCCCTGACTTTTTACAGTTGTATTGGCTTACTGTTAAACCATTGTCGCTGTGTTGCAGAGGGTCTTGTGGTCAAGAACTGCATGTGCTGGATATTGCCTTGCACAGCATATCTGTTACAGCTGTGGTGGGGGGAACATAGCAGTAATCATCAGGTATCCCTCATTTGGACCCCCCCACCCCCATTAACTGTGCATAAGGTCAGTTATTTTGTGGTGGAGGTTCTGGTTGTTTTTCCTATTTGGAGATGCAATTCACATATCTATCTGTATGTATATGTATATGTATATATATGTGTATATATATATATATATATATATATATATATATATATATATATATATATATATATATAAATATATGTGACCATATTTATCTATCTACCTATATACCAGTGATGTGATATAATTTATGTGTGATTCATACATTTATATGTGGCCGTGTATCTTTCTACATTTACAGATCTATAACTGTCCATATGTCCATGAATGATTGGCTCACAATACTGGCCTGTCCCACATTAGTCTGGCCAATTGACGTGGATGATGTCAGGCATGAGGTTAGTCAGGAATGATGATACATTAGAGTTTTAGACTTCATGTTGTTCAGATTATGTGTATTACAACAGATCACTGTTTAACTAACAACGTTTTACATGTTTAAGAACAATATTTCACATTTACCCCAGTTTGTATCCCACTTTTGTCACACTGTGTCCAGAATGTTTGCAATAAGAGGTTGAGTGTTATGATATTAGTACAATTCCCGTTATGCAGATTGACTGTGCTGCATGATATGTCTGGGAATACTTGGGATTTATGTATATCCGACATGGTGTAGTGTTAATTCACTATGATTGTGGTATGCAGAGTCCTGGGCTCAGGCCTTGCAGTGGCTGTCAATTTTTTTGCTGGGTTGAACAAGGGCGGTGGCACACAGGGTGATTAAGACACTTTTAAACAGTTGTAAGTGTGTTTGCGTGACAGTAAGCATTGCCAGCTGCAGGTAACAGCCAGATACACCAGGTTAACCTCGAAATTGCTTACTTTGTGTATGCAGTGCTGACCGTCGCACAAACACAAACCTCTGGTTACATATGCTTACAGATAGTTTGCGTCAGATTTGCTGAGCCTGTAAACTTAAACTCGCTTCCTAGTGCTGACATATGCTTACTACTGCTTATTGCTGCTTAACCTAACTACTGTTTTATGCATTATGATACTGACACCTCACATGTGCATTTCCTGCAGTACTCCAGTTTATATATATATTTATATATATGTTATTTCGTGGCCGCAGTAATCCAGTTTATATATATATATATATATATATATATATATATGTTATTCCGTGGGTTATGCAACATACATATTACTCATAACGTGGTTTGCCACGGGAAATGATATGTCTCAGTTCCTTCCCTGTTTCCCCCCTCCTTTCTCACTTACATCCATGGGCCAGTCCCATTAGAATGAGCTCATCCACCCCCCGGCATGCCTTGGTCCATAATGTCATACCCATCATTCCCCTCCCCCCGTTCCTCCTCCACATCAGTCATCCTTCCTACAGGTTCCAGCTGAATCTAACCGCACCACTAACCACCACATTGCCCACTCTCCACTTCTTGGGACCTTTTGCATAAGTTGTCCCAACCCATGGATCTTCAGGCTTCCCACACATTTAATCTGCAAACATACGTAACCTTCTTTGTTTACCTTTGAGGCATGGTATGTTACTCCGAAGATTCTTTTTAGTAGAATTTTTGGGGTCGCCGACCAGGGACGAACATGCGTTTCTTTAAGATTAGACTTAGCAGGTTGACACTGTTTCTCCCACTGGTAGTATCCTGCCAGTAGTCTGGGAAGCAGTGCTGTGCTACGCTTAGTGGTGCTTATTATTTGATTTGCATGATATTTGCCTTTTGGCATTGATTTCCCCTTCATCACTTGTTATATATGTGTCTTGTATCCTTGAGACATGTGTACATACACTGTATGAGGTCCGCGGAATGTCTACACTACATTACAATAACACCTCACATCTGGACTTACTGCAGTACTCCTATTCACATATGTATGTTCTGTACTCAGTTATGGCACATATGACTGTATGCTGATACCTTTCACAGGTTCAGTTTGGTTATACTATGGTGAGGACATGTTTACTACTACCTCATTCTTCTGTACTTCTTTGATGGCTTGGTGGATTGCTACTGGGACTATGGTATATATGGTCCTGGGTTCGTGACCTGCATGGCTGTTTATTTTGTTGCTGGGCTGACAAAGGCCCATTGGATGCAGAGTGATTAAGGCAGTTTAAAGCAGTTGTAAGGCCTTAAGCCCACTTACTATGCATACATTTGCTTACTATTGCTTATTTGTGCTTACAGCTGCTTACTAGTGCCTTATTCCATCTGACACTGATATGTCACATGTGCATTTCTTGCGGTATTCCAGTTCATATATATATATATATATATATATATATATATATATATATATATATATATATATATATATATATATATGCTATTTAGTGGATTTTGCAACAAAACTATTGGTTATAACGTGCTTTGCTATGTAAAATAGACTGTGCTACAGTGGGACTTGAACAGGGAATGCCTGCTCATTGGTTGGATACTCCACTCACTACATTATTGCTGTTCTGCTTCATTTGCATATTTCTACCATAATGTCATACACATGTTTCCTTCCCCATGCCCCTGAGCTCCATGTACACAGCATCCATCCATTTTCCAGTTGCTAGCCCAGCCATACCACACCTCCACACTTTGCCCTCTCTGCACGTCTCGGTACTCCTCCAGTATATTGTCTCGACCCAAGCTTCTGCAGGCTCTTCATCCATTTAGTCCATGTACATATGAGCCTTCCCTTGATCCTCCTCTGATACTGGTTGAAACATTGATGTGACTCACAATTTTTGGTTTGTCCCATCAGGGACGGATCTGTTGTTGTGTCAAGATTAGACTTAGCTGGTCTATACTGTTTCTCCCACTGGTAGCATCCTGCCAGGGGTTTGAGAAACACTGTTCTCCCACTGGTAGCATCCTGCCAAGGGTTTGAGAATCAGCGGTTTGCTCACACACCTGGCCAGCCTCATCTCCCTGTTCCGCGGAACCAACACCCCAAGTGTGACATTCTGTGCATGAAGCATGCCCACATGCCCCCACAGCGTGCACCATTTTTCATTATTCTCTTCAGTATTATGCAAGACTACTGTTCTCACCATATGATTGGACAGGCACTGTTCTTTGATACACATAGACTGCTTGAAATACTGTGACTGGGCAATGTACACATGTTTGCTGGTATTTATCTACATACATTTCCTATATTGTTGAATGACTGTGCTGGATGATATGTCTGTGATAACAGCAGCTGAATGTGTATCTGCCATGGCTTAGTGGTAACTTGTTTTGACTATAGTGTGCAGGGTCGGGGGGGTTGGAACCCGGGAGTGCAGATTATTTTGTTAATGGGCACGACGAGACCTATTGGCTACAGAGTGACTAAGGCACTTTTGAGCAATTGTAGGTGGGTATGCACTGGTTTGCATGATTCTCAGCATTGCTGGCCTCTGGTTACAGTGTTTTACACTGAGTTAGCTTCTACATTGCTTAACCAGTGTGGGCATTGCTTACCGCCACCCACCAAACAGGCTTAATTTAGCCCCACACTACTTTATGTACTTAGTTTACATTTGTTGACGGGGACAATCCGAATGGATGCTTCTCCATTTTTAGCGGTGGCCCATGGAGTAGAGCTCCACAGTAAACACCAGCTACTCATTACAAGTAATACAGAGGTTTCACATTTATAGAGAGTAACAGACTTCACATAGCTACATCCCACATTCTTCATGCTTAGTTCACATTAACATGTCGGTATTATACATGCTTAGGTCAGGTTTACATGTCAGGTATGACTGCTGACAAAGGTCAGTTTAAGGTGAAGTTAGATTCCAGTTTAAAAGGTCTGGATAGGTTACACTCAGGTATTCAGGTTAGGTTTACTTATTCCATACCTGTGGGGTAGAGTAGAAGAGAATAGTGAAGGAGTAGGTAGGTAGGTAGGGGGGGGGCATTGTAACTGTATAGTAGGCTGTTGGAATAATTGGTAGGGGAGTAATAGGGAAGGTTTGAAGGATGTTGGGATTTGTATGCGAGGCAGGACAAGAGGTGTCGGTTTCACTAGTTGATGTAGGGGTATAGAGTGTAAGGTGGGGTGGAGGGTGGGGTTTGCCAGGTGGTGAGCATGTGCTGATCCAAGTGTGCTTGAGGTGTTCCTTCAAGTTTATTTACATGTGTCCTGTGGGACAACTGAGGTAATACATGTGGGTAGGGGGTTCCAGATTCTGCCAATACAGTTGGGGAAGAGGGTGTCACCTACTTGTAACTTTAAACATTAATAGAAATGAAAAAGGGGTTGATAGGTAAGTGGTGTTAATGGGGCACAAGGAGGGAAAGATAGTAGGGGAAATAGCCAGGGATGTGCAGGAAGGCTGAAGGGAAAGTCCACAGCTGGCCATTTCTTCTACAGCAACAGCTGTGCATATACACTGCATTTGGAGGTAGATTTGAACACTTACACCCCCTGGGTAGGGGTGAGGACAACAATAATAACTTGTGATGCCAATAAGATCGGCTTACATGCCTACAGTGGGGTGTTGCGACCATGTGTTCTTTGTTGTTATTTAGTGGGTTTTGCAACAGCACATCTGGTTATACCATACTTTGCCATGTAAAATAGACTGTGCTGCAGTGGGACTTGTACGGGGAATGGCTGCTCGTTAGGCGGCAGCTCTGCCCAATTCACACTATTGCTTACATTCACGAGTCGGTCCGACTAGAACCACTCCAGCCAACACCTGCATGCCTCGACTCATAATTTCATACCCATAGTCCCCCCCCGCCCCTCCTCTACAGCACTCATCCTTACTCAGGGTGCAGGTCGGGTCTAATCACACCACTACACACTGCCCACTCTCCACTTTTCGGGACCCATCTCATACGTTGTCTTGACCCATGGGTATCAGACTTTCCCAACCTTGTAGTCTGAGTACATACACGCCCTGCCTACTCAAATCATTGCACAGATGGGACTCCAATCACCAAATAATTTTTGGGTTGTCCCGCAAGGGATGTTTCTGTCTCTGTTTCAAGATTAGATGTAGCGGGTCTGCAGTGTTCCTCCCACTGGTTGTATTTTGCCTGTGGTTTGGGGAGCAGCGGATTGTTTACTTTGTTTGTGTGTTTGTTTGTGCATTTCCCCTGTCTGGCTGGGGGGGGGTAATGGTACGTGTTACACGTATGTTGATTGGGCCCCTCACCCCCATTGGCATGACCTGTGATCATATGCCATTCTTATGTGCTGTATCATATCATAGATATATATCTGTGTGTATATATATATATATATATATATATATATATATATACACACACACACACACACACACACACACACACACACACACACACATATATATCTACATATGTATACGTATGCATATATATATATATATATATATATATATATATATATATATATATATATATATATATATATATATATATATATATATTGCTGTATATATATATATATATATATATATATATATATATATATATATATATATATCTCTAACGACATGTGGATGTATGGTTGTCTGCATAGGTATATATCTATATGTGGGTATTTATATATATGTATGTCTATATATGTATTCATATGTACTACAGAGAGGGAGAAGTATATATCTATTTAGTTATGGGTATATATATATATATATATATATATATATATATATATATATATATATATATATATATACATATATATATATATATATATATATATATATATACACACACACACACACACACACACACACACACACACACACACACACACACACACACACATACATCTAAATATTTAGCTACATGCCCTATAATGTTGACTGGTATTGCTGGATACTATGTTTTGTGTGCATACCGGCCAACCTTGTGTGCCACATATGCTTTGCGATACTTACAAATAAAACCGTTAGTGTAAACAAAGTCACACTTAAAATCTATTGTTAGTACCAGGGAAACATTTGTCCCATGTGGGACAAACCCAAAAATTGGGTATTCTACTTTCATCTAAAACTATAGCTACAAAGGTACCCATGGCTATGTGCATGGACTACAGCATGTGGCAGACCTAGGACACTTGGGTTGGGACAACATACAGGATGGTTTCCGAGGGGGGGGGGTGGAGGGGGGGAAATGTGTGGTAGTGTAGTAGCTACGGGTCAGTAACCAGGGAAGGGATGGTGGCTGTATGTGTGCGGGGGGGAGCAGAACTGTGGGTAATGAATGTATGGGTCGAGGATAGCCTATGTTGGATGGACCTGTACTGGTCAGCCTGCCTATTGGGTGGGGGAGAGGGGAAAGTGATATCAACATGTGAAACATAAAAGAAGACTAATTTAAATCCCTATTTAAATGAAACACAATAAAATGAGCTTGGTAGTGTATTGCAGGACGGACGTGTTTGGCTGGGGGGTATGCCAATTCGTACAAGACGTATATTGTTTGCGGCCTCTCATCCCCATTAACGGTGCATATGGACCTATATGTTTCTATGAATCTACCATTGCTGTCTATAGATGTCTGGCCATATATACCTATATGGGTATATATATATTTGCTTACATATAACTATGTCTGTATATACCTACGGAGATATATATCTGTGTACATATATGTAACTTGCTGTGGATATGTGGACATATAGGTGTTGACATATACACACACACACACACACACATATATATATATATATATATATATATATATATATATATATATATATAGATATAGATATGTAGATGTCGGCATTTTCATGTATATATGGTCATATATTTGTGTGTATATATATATATATATATATATATATATATATATATATATATATATGTATACATTTCTGGATATATATATATATATATATATATATATATATATATATATAAACTGCATATATAGATACGTTGTATCCATTTAGATAGTAATATATTCACACACACATACATCTAGATGTAGGTATACATTCTCTGCACTGCTGCATGACTGGCCTGGAGTTATGTTTCTGAAAACATACGATTTATGCATATCTGGCATGGGTTAGTGGTAAATCATTTTGTGTATGGTATGCATGGTCCTGCGTTCAAGCCTTGCAGAGGCTGTTTATTTTGTTGTTGGGCAGAACACCGGCCATTGGATACAGAGTGATTAAGGCACGTTAAAGCAGTTGTAAGCGGGTTTGTGATTATTTGCTCGGAGGTAAGCACTGCTAACTTCCGGTCACAGTTTCTTATACCCAGTTAGTTTCTCCTTTGCTTAATCTGTGTAGGCAATGCTTACTGCCACGCAAACACACTTACACACACTTACTAAGTGCTTACATATGCTCTTATTCATTATGATACTTACTCTTCACATGTGCATTTCCTGCAGTACTCCAGTTCATAAATATATGTTATTTAGTGGGTTTTGCAATACAAATATTGCTTATACCATGCTTTGCTATGTAAAATAGACTGTGCTGCAGTGGGACTCTAACTGGGAATGCCTGCTCATTAGGCGAACGCTCTGCTCACTACACTATTGCTGAGATGCTTCATTTGCATATATCTTCCTTGTTATCCTTTTCAGCCTTTTAAGCTGCTTTAACCGTAGATAAGCAGTGGGCACACCCGCATACCTATGGTTAGCTGTACTCTGAGTTTTAGAAAACAATACAGGGGTTTCTTCTTTTGATTTTTATGTCCTTTTGTTGTTGTACACATGGGGGACTGTTGGTGGGGATATGTGGACATCTATGAGCGGTCTCGCTCATTTATTTCCACTTTCTGCTGTTCAACATTGCAGGGGCATATTTATTCTGAGACCTGTGCTCTCAGACATGCCCCCTGCACTCGTACACGCTCCATGTAAGCCTGGGAGGTCGGGCAGCATCCCTTCATTAATATGCATGGCGTGCTGCCGTCCTCCTACATGGGTGCTTCTGTGCAGGACTACGCTAGTCCTGCATGGAAGATTAGTGAATCCGGGGGATGGTCTCTGCTCTTAATTTCAATCTCTTCCCTGTTTGGTTAATAATTGTTTGACAGTATTTTACTAAAATCAATTTATGTTTCTTAGCAATAATATTTTACTAAGTAAATAATTCTCTATTATTTTGCTCTTACTGAATGATTATGTTTTCTGAT
Organism: Protopterus annectens; assembly: GCF_019279795.1. Classification (NCBI taxonomy): domain Eukaryota; kingdom Metazoa; phylum Chordata; order Ceratodontiformes; family Protopteridae; genus Protopterus; species Protopterus annectens. The sequence goes on from NC_056739.1 coordinate 270,271,018, forward strand.
ACCATTGTTTCACCATTGTTAAGGCTTTTGCTATGTGAACACAATAATAACTTTAATTTTGTTTCTTTGTGCTTAGGGCATGGCTGAAAATGTAATAAATGAATAAGCATTCATCTGCATTTTTCTTAGATCTGCAAATAAAATAATCCTATGCATACCCTTTCCAACTACAGCCTGGGCAGAATGGTTAATAAACCGACTTTTTTCTGGAAGTCAGTAGAACTTACAAAAGACTTGTGAAGAAACAGGGAAAGTAGGCTGCAAATAGTGAGTAACTAAAGGCTAGTCATGAACCCCACATCTTGGAACTGTGAGGTCCAGACCCTCACTACTGAGTTTGGAGTGTCACCTGACGAGGCTTAATGAACTGATGCATGACTCCTATTATTCACTACTCACAGCCAACAAATGTCTAATTCTCATATTGCCAGAACTAATAGTTTTAGTCAGTATTGTAAACATTTAAGCAAGATAGGACGTATTTTGATGCAGAATGCTGCTTTACAGTTAATTCACTGGCTTTTTTGTGCTTTGTGGATATTTAACTGCCATTTACACTTATCATATATAATTTGAGAATTTTGAATCTGTTTATTTGCTCTGGCTTAGTGCCAATACAACTGAGACAACAGTTTATAGAAAAGAAAGTATGTGACTCAAAGCATCGAAATAAAGTAGTCAGATGTTTACCTGTTTGTATAGATGGAATTCCCATCCTGCATTTAGAAAAATAGTTCCTGTCTGTCTAATTTCAGTTTTGTTTCAAGTATGGCAGACGCCTGCCTTCCTGCAAGAAACAATGTGCTAGATTTTAGATGAGTGTCTGGAAACATTTAACCTCTCATGTCCTGTTAATGTTGGAGAAGCAGCCAGTAATTTTGAAAGTAACCATGCCAAGAAAAGCACGTCTCAGACAGTTTATTGTTGCTAACCTTGAGTATTTGGGTCAACTGCAATAAATCTAAGGACCAATCAGATTATTACATTATATTAGTCCAACATATTAGCAAAATAATGCGGCCCCTATTGTCTTTATTTTTTTAGTATTACTAAAAATAAAAATGGGTTGCTAAAACAACATCAGTTGTTGCAGTACAGTTATAACAATTATTTTCAAGCTGGATGGAGAGAGATTTATTTCTATCAAGATACATTTCTGTCAGCAACTACTTAAAGTGTTTCTCTAGCATTCATTTGTACTAGGGTATTATTGTGTTGCTCTACCTCTGTCATATTAAAAAAACCCAAAAACAAACAAAAAAATAAAAAAAAACTTAATTCTGCATTGTCTATTCTAAAGCCAGAGTAGGGAACTGCTGGCACAATTGCAAAAGAGCAGCACTTGAGTCTGTTTTTCTGGCACTCCACCAGTGGGGGATGAGGTTGGGAGGGGGGAGTATAGACTACTGATATCATAACCTTAATTTTATTTTATTTTCTGATATTTTACATTTGAATGGATTTATTGATTGCAATTAACACCAAATATAGTTAATACATTAAAATATATGTGCATATGCAAGTATGACAGATATTGCTATTGCTTGCCATTTTTTACACCTGACACTTGAACAGCTTGCAAAAGTGGTAGCTGTAGATTTTGACACTGTGTTTACATGATGATGCCCACCCTTGGCCTATGGACGAATCTGAATGGAGTACTACAAATGAAAGTTATTGCAATGTTACAGCTATGTAATTCCAGTGGGGTTACTATACCCACTGGAACGTATGTATGTAGGAGCTCTGTATATCCCATACGGTACCTTTCAAATGTGAGGTCTGTCTTGAGGTATGCACTGTAGATTGAATTAGACACACAGTGAATTGCAATCCATGATGACTGACACTACAGGCTGTGACCACGTATGGGTATGATATCACAGGTTAATGTATAAGGCGATTGTACATCTAATGACAACATCACAAAATTGTTATTAAAACTATTTAGTCACAGTTTGAAGCCCTTCACAATTCTTCTGATGTAATTCGTAACTACACTAGTGGTGGCACTGTGTGGACTAACAATATACCCACTAGCTATAAATGCTTAGCTATTTCGAACCAATTAGTCATACTTCAAGGCAGTGCTAGCTCAGGCGCTCTTACTGTGGAAGTATAAGCAAATTACTTTTGTATAACTCGGACAAGATCCTGTGTGTAGCCTGTAGACACATTGAATACAAAATACTGGTTCCACAGTCAATATAATTTGTTAATTTGTGAAGGAATCCTTCATATAATTAACTCTTGTATGAAGTTTAGCATAATTACTAAGTTATATCAATGTATAATTATTACATTGTTACAGTATGCACTAGCATATATCAGAGCCATGTTTCATCACAACTGGCTACCCAAAAATACCTTCTTGAAAAAATTGCAATTCCAAACTGGGCCTGGCTCATGAATCCAAGCTAATTGTGGCTTGTCTTACATTTATGTTTTAGAACAGGTAAAAGTTGAGTAGATGTGTCCTCCATAAGTGAGACAACATAGTGGCTTGTCTTCGTGTTGTGCAAATGAGATGGCTACAAAAAAAAAATAGCCTGTCTTACCCATCTGTATTTGTTCAGCACCCTAGCTGAGCAGCATGCAACACAAAGAAGTTTATATTCAAAAGATGACTAAAACAAAATACCACACAAAGCTATGTGTGCAAGGCTCTGGATTACATGCCGGTATAAGTATGTACTATAAACTGACTTTGTTTCTAGGTCTGTTTTGAAATAAAATCACAAAAATAAAATGTATTCTTTGAATGTTACTAGCACAAAATGTGGAAATATAACTGAAATATTAATCTGGGACTGAATTTTCTTTGTAAGGGTATTTTCCTTTTTCCCTGTGGTATTATGTGGTTCATAGGTAGGTACTAGGTTAGCTGCCCTTGTGGACCGTTTTAAACTGAGCTAATTTAGAATTGCAGAAGAAATATTTTTTTACTAGCACCACAGAACCAAATGTATGTTTTTTTCACTTTTCAGTGTTTTGTTGATACAGTTTTAGACCATATGTAATGTCTTTCACTGACAGCTGTTTTTTTTTTTTTTACAGCATGTCAGATACATGTTCACAGTGTTTATAGCTATTTAAATATTACAAACAGTAGGGAATGGATGATGTTTAAGCACAATCCAATTATCTGTACAAAAATAACTTCATTTTATGAGAGCATCACTTAAAATAACACTTAAACAGTCTGACGACAATAGGAGGTTTAAGAAATAGTACCGGATTATTATACCCTTTACTGAATAATTTAGCTTTTCACTTCATATACTAACCTCATTACAGAAAGTAAGATGGATTGACTTTTAATAATACTTGCAAACACAACAAGCTAATAATGAATTGCATGGGGACATATCTACCAGCTGTGCAAGAAGAAACAGGCTACAAATTAATATTTTGCAAAAACCTGTACATTTTTTGTGCCTAATTTGTGCCGAAAGGTTTTTATTTGTTCAACTATAGAGTTTTTCCCCTAAACCAATAGCTTGGGATGTCATTCTATACTTCTTGTTTTCAGTATTGATCTTTAAATGTCTTATTGGCATTTGATGCCAAAACCCTATGATGGAATATATGTATGAATATTAAACAAGAGAAAGTAATTACCTAATGCTTATAAGCTGTCTGATTCTATTTCCCCTAAAAACACACTTAAGCAAACTAATAAAGAGCTTAAGGGAAGAATTAAGCAACTGAAAGCTGAATATAACTCAAAATAGTCAGTAAACCAAAAATGACTACAAATATTTCTTTAACTATGACAACAGCTAAGAATTAACATGCAATGATATTTGGTGGTAGTCAGTAATCATTTATTTATTTATTTATATTTGTTTACCAGAGTAGTGCACTCATCTTACTGGACCATTTGAAGGCACAGTCTGGGTGAATAGGATCACAACAGAAATTAACAAAACATATTTACAGAAACGAGGATATACTAAAAAGCATATGCATATTTACTGATGCAAGAATATGCTATGACATTTAGTTTAAGACACAGTTTACAATGTCAAAACATGGAAAATGGAATTACGTTTAGCAGAACTTCAAAATATTAGCATATATAATATAATATTATATAATATAATAATACGGCCCACTCTGACCCAATGGAAATAGCTAATATTCTAGATGACAAATTTAGTGCACATTTTACTCCACTATATTCCTCAGATACCATAGTCACAGCTACCTTGTTTAATTATTTATTTTATTTTATTTTACATTTGTTGACCGGGCTAGTCTAACTGGATACATGTCCATTTTCAGTAGAGGCCTGGGGAGAAAAGCTCCAGGAAAACATACAAAATTAATAGAGGATATAACAGAAACAATGTAAACAGCAGTAATTGTTACATAAAAACATTATACCAAAAAATTGATAAAAAAAAACGTTTTAAATGGAAGATGAACTACTATGGAACATGTCCTGTCAGCCATCTTAAATGTTAGGAACACCTCATTCATGTGGCCAGATAACACTCAGGTTGCCTAATTGTCAGTGCCAAACATGGCCTATCAAACCAAAAAAAAAAAAAAAAAAGTGGCACATTTTGTCAGAAGCAAATTTCATCAAAACCACAAATTCATCAAAACACATTTCATTGCATTTTGTGTGATGGTATGGAAAATGACTTCTGGTGTGGTTCATAGGTTCATAAGTTCATAGGTAGATACTAGGCTATCTGCCCTAGGGCATTTATAAGCCTAGCCAGAGTGTATTTGGCTTCCGCCTCCCTATTAGATTAGCCTACTGTGCCTCTGTAAAGTAGGTCACAGAAGGTACCCTTTTAAGATTAGTTTACTGTGCCTCTGTCTAGCAGGGACACAGGAGAGATCCCAAGGGTAAATTTGCGATTTCCCATCCACACGTCCAAATTTCGCTTGAAGAGGGTCAGCGAGAGGCTATGTCTAACATGAATTGGGATTCAATTCCAGAGTGAGGGGAGCCTCTGGGAAATGAATCTGTCCCTCCAGCATGTCCTATTTATTTTTGTGCTGAGGTTTAGGTCCCTGGAGCGTGTAGCTCCAAGGGACTTGGATTTTTTGAGGTGGAGCATGTCCATTAATTCTGGGTTTGACATGGCTTTGTACGTCAGGCATCGATCGCCTCTGAGTAGGCGGTAAGCAACTGAGTAGAGCTGGAGTTTGTAGCCCATGATCCTCTAGGTGAGGTACTTTTGGGGTCTCTCCAGTTGCTGCAGGTGTCGGGTAAGGTACATCCCAAAAGGGACATTGTATTAAATTATGGGCCTGATGAGTGACGAATAGAGGGGCACAATGACCTCTCTTGATGTAGATGTGAACCCTTTCATGATAAGGTGGGCTATATAGATGGTCTTTCTAACCACTTTGGCAACGTGATTATCAAAGGAGAGATTACTATCTACGTTGGTCCCCAAATCTCTAATTATTTCTTCCGTACTTAATGGATTACCACCTATGTGGTAATTTGTGAGCACCTTGTTTTTCCCAAAGGGGATGACTATGCACTTTTTAGCATTTAGCTTGAGGCCGTGGCTCTGGCACCAAGCATCCGTCTCTGTGAGACCCTTTTGGAGGATGCTTGTGTCAGCTGGAGATTCGATTATGGCCCCCAGTTTGCAGTCATCTGCGAACTTTGTCAGCCATAATCCCCCCGTGTTAGCCTGAACCTCAGAGAAGTATATACCGAACAAGAGAGGTCCCAGAACTGAGCCCTGTGGGATGCCACTTGTAACTGGTTTGGATTCGGACATGGCACCTGTGATTCTGACCATGTGGGTTTTATCTCTGAGTCAGTTTGCAACCCATCTTGTGATATAGGGGTTGATATTTAAGCTGGTAAGCTTATTTATGATGCCCGAGTGGGGTATTGTGTCAAAGCCTTTTGCGAGGTCCAGGTAGGCTGTGTGGACTACCTTGCCCTCATCTATGGCTTTAGTAACTGTTTCAAAGAAATCAACTAGGTTTAAGAGGCAAGATCTGCCCTTAACACAGCCGAATTGGGTAGGGTCCAGTGTCTGGAGGCTCCCAATGTCTTTGTTTATGAGTTCCATGATAATACGCACCATAGCTTTACAGACCAGACTAGTCAGGCTTATGGGGTGATAGTTTCCGGGGTCCATTGTGGCACCACCTTTGTGGAGTGGGACCACTGTAGCTGTACGCCATTCTTTGGGTACATATCCTGTAGTAAGGCTAAGTTTGAACAGTAACTTAATGTGAGGGTTCAGTTCTTCTTGGAGCTCGTGTAAGACACAGCCTGGGACACCGTCCCATCCCATAGATGCTGTGTTTTTTGCTTTGGAGAGGGCAGCTTTCACCTGTGCATCTGTGATGTCAGGGAGGTTACATTCAGTTGGGATAGGCATTTGCTCCTTTGGGGGGATAGGGGGGGAGAAGTTTGTGCTGAATCTGTCTGCCAGGATGTTGGCTATGTCTGTAGGTTCAGTATATTTTGTACCATTATGCAACAATTCAGAGCATATCTGGGAGTTTCCACCCATGTTCCTGACATAACTAAAGAAGGCCTTATGATTATCTTTAGTGTCCAGGGCAATTTTTCTTTCGAAACTGGCCTTTGATGATTTTATGAGGGATCGAAGTTTCTTGCTAATACTGATCAGAGATGCCTTCCCTTTTTGGGATTTTGTTCTGTCATGTAGTAGCTTCCTCCTTCTGTTGTATAGCTTATTTATGGCCGGGGTCCACCAGACCAGTCTCCTGTTTTTGGAGGAGTGAGTCTTGGTTTTATTTGGGATAGCACGATCCATGCATTCCTGCAGGTGCTCATAGAATCATTTGTAAAGGATTCTGCGGATTGGGCTGTATTATCCTCTGGCCCAGGGGCTTTGAAGGATTCCACCTCAGTCTTGGGAAGTGCAAAGTTGGCTTTTGAGAAATTCTTTACAGTGATTTCCTTGGTTGGGGGTGGGGACGGGATATGGATGTCCAGGGAAATGTGTTTATGGTCTGATCTTACCAATGAGGGGTTTACCTCTGCTGTGGAACATAGAGTCCCCATGTTGGTGATGACCAGGTCCAATATGTTGTTCCCTCTTGTGGGAGTGGTGACCAGTTGTTCCATTGCGTTAGAGTTTATAAATTCAAGGAACCGTTGGGCAAGGGTGTTTGGGCTTGAGTAGTTTTCCCAGTCAATGTTTGGGTAGTTGAAGTCACCCAATAACATAGTGTTTGGAGAGACCTTCATATTCTCCAGTGTTCTCAGGAATGCCAAGTGGGGTTCCTGTAATAGGGAGGGTATTCTGTAGCAGGCTACAAACTGAAAGGCAGTTTTGCCCGCTGTTAGTTGCACATGGATGGTTTCCGATGCTTTGTGCAGTGCCACTAACCTGGAGGTGTAGGTATCTTTGATGAATATAGATACTCCCCCTCCTTTTGTGTTTCGGTCCGAGTTTTGGGGCCGAAATGCATGGTATGAGTTATAACCTGGTAGTGCTGGGGTGCTCTCAGGAGCCTTGAACCAGGTTTCTGTTACTGCACAGACATCGATTTTCTCCATACTGAGGAGAGCCTTGAGTGTGTGCATCTTGAGGTTTAGACTTCTGGCATTGAGTAGCATTACCTTTAGTTTTTTTATCCTTGGGTTGTCTATGGAGGTGGGTTTGTCCTTTGAGCCTTGCCTAAAAAAGGCACTATGGGGGTGGCAAGAGCCTTGGCCAGTATACGAAAGCCTAAGGCTGACAGGTGCAAGCCGTCCCTAGCGAAGCAACGTGGCTTGTCGAGCATGTCATCCCAGGCTGACAGACACTGGATCCCCTTTGAATGACACCAATACTTTAGCCAATTGTTGAAACTGATCATTTTGTCTTTATACTGTGGCATCATTCTTGATGAGGGCAAGATGCTACTCAAGGTCAGGGTCATGCCAGCCTGGGCTACATGGTCAGAGAGCTCCTCTATGTCTCTTTTCATGTAGTCCAGGGAGGTACGTCTCAGGTCATTCACACCAGCATGGACAATGACGGAGTCATACTTGTACTTGCTTTGGAGTGACCTGAGTGCTTGCATTATGTGGCGGATCCTGGCACCCGACAGGCAGCTTACAGTGACCTTCTTCTTGTTCAGTCTGATGAGTGGGACATCAGTGTGCCGGACAATAGAGTCCCCTATAACAAGTGCATTTGGTGTGTTGTTTGGCCTTAAGGGCTGTGACTGTGAGGCACACTGATTTTGTGAGATATGTGATTCGTGGGTATTGTTGAGGGGTGGCTGTTGCCTGGATATCTGCTTAGCAGGTCTTTGCTGTTTAGACAGATTTTTATTTAGAGCCTCCGAGTATGTTTTTGTGTGTTTATGTGTTGGGTATGCAGATGCAATAGGTCTGTGTGAGACTGGATTTGTGGTGTGGGTGGTTACCTTTTCCTCCTGACTGACTGTGCCAGTCTTGGGTTGAGAGAGCTCTGCCTCCAGTTTGGCTGTGTAACTGCATCTCTCACATGTATTAGAGTTTGTTAGAAGGAGGAGAGGGTTGTCTGTGTACATAAGGCAATTGTAACATTGCCTCAAAATTCCCAGATTCACCAGCTGGACTGGAGAGTAACCTTGAAACTGATCCTTGGACATACCAGATTAGTATAGGGAACTGTTTTTTTACTGATCAGATTAGGGAAGGGAACTGATTTTTCACTTGATCAGGAAGGACCAATCGGGAGTCTAATACTTATGAGACGTAAAGGAGGGTGTAGTGCTTTAGTTAGTTAGTGTTTCCTTATAAGAGCTGAGCAAGTGCAGGGCTTTAGAAAGAGAATAGAGTGATTACTTTGAGAGTTTGAACAGTTCTAAGGGAAAAAGTGAAGAGCAGACTTTGTGGAGCCTGAAATAGTTTAAACCTGTTTAGGCGGTGCTGCCCGACGCTGCTCAGTGCGCAAAACCGCTCAAAAAGAGAGTTGTAGGGTTTTAAGAGAGAGAGAGATCAAGGAGTTTAGAATTAGTGAGCAACATTAATTTGTGTTGCAGTCCTTATTGCGTTGCAGTCCTTATGATCCAAAACCAAAAAAAAGTACAGGTAGTGATCAACATTAATTTGCGTTGCAGTCCTTATGATCCAAAACCAAAAAAAAGTCTTTTTAGGCTTGCTAGTTGTTGCTGAAGCACCTACCAAGAGAAAACGCTGAGAGAAGAAAAGGAGCCACTTTTTTTTCAGGTCACTCCAGTCCAGCTGGTGAATCTCACTGGATATTCACATCCTGACCCCACCCCCTGCCCAGAAAACCACAGTGAAAAACTTCTCTAAAGCAAATTTCACACTCCTCAAAACTGAGGTGGAATCCTTCAAAGCCCCCGGGCCTGTGGAAAATACGGCCCAGACCGCAGAATCCTTTATAAACGCATTCTATGAACACCTTCAGGAATGCATGGATCATGCAGTCCCAAATAAAACCAAGACCCAATCCTCCAGAGGCAGACGTCCTGTCTGGTGGACCCCAGCCATAAACAAACTATACAATAGAAGGAGGAAGCTACTAAATGATAGAGCAAAATCCCAAAAAGGGAAGGCATCACTGATCAATATTAGCAAAGAAAGAGAGAAAAATTGCACAGGACACTAAGGATAATCACAAGGCTTTCTTTAGTTATGTTAGGTACCTAGGTGGTAATTCCCAGATATGCTCAGAATTAGTCCAAAATGACAAAAAATACACCAAACCCACAGACATTGCCAACATCCTAGCTGACAGGTTCAGTGCAAACTTCTTCCCCCCCCTCCCCACCAAAAGGGCAAATATCTATCCCAGCAGAGTGCTACCCCCCTGACATCTCAGATGCTCAGGTAAGAGCCCTCTCCAAAGCAAAAACACAGCATCAATGGGACCAGATGGTGTCCCGGCTCGTCTACATAAACTCCAAGAAGAGCTAAACTCAAACATAAAACTACTGTTCAATCTCAGCCTTACTACAGGATATGTGCCCAAAGAGTGGCGTACAGCAACAGTGGTCCCTCTCCATAAAGGTGGTGCCTCAACAGATCCTGGAAACTATCGCCCCATAAGCCTGACTAGCTTGGTCTGCAAAGCTATGGAAAGGATCATCATGGACCTCATAAATAAAGATATTGGGAACCTACAAACACTGGATCCTACCCAGTTCGGCTTTGTTAAGGGCAGATCCTGCCTCTTAAACATGGTTGATTTCTTTGAAGCAGTCACCAAGGCCATTGACAAGGGGAAGGTGGTCCACACAGCCTACCTGGACCTCGCAAAAGCCTTCGATACAATACCCCACTGGCATTATAGATAAGCTCACCAGCTTAAATATAAACCCCTATGTCACTAGATGGATTGCAAACTGGCTCAAGGACAGAACCCACATGGTTAGAATTGCTGGAGCCATGTCAGACTCCAAACCAGTTACAAGTGGTGTTCCACAAGGCTCAGTCCTGGGACCTCTCTTGTTCGGTATATATTTCTCGGAGGTACAGGCCAACACGGAAGGACTGTGGCTGACCAAGTTCGCAGATGACTGCAAACTGGGTGCCATAATCGACTCTCCAGCTGACACAAGCATCCTCCAAAAGGGCTTCATAGAAACAGACAACTGGTGCCAGAGCCATGGCCTCAAGCTAAATGCCAAAAAGTGTATAGTCATCCCCTTTGGCAAAACAAAGTGCCCACAAATTACCACATAGGTGGTAATCCATTAAGTACAGAAGAAGTAATTAGGGACCTGGGGACCCAAGTTGATAGCAATCTCTCATTTGACAACCACGTGGCCAAAGTGGTTAGAAAAACATTTTATATAGCCCACCTAATCATGAAGGGATTCACATCTAGATCACGGGAGGTCATTGTGCCTCTTTACTCATCCCTCATCAGGCCCATAATTGAGTACAATGCCCCTTTTGGGATGTACCTTACCAGACACCTGCAGCAACTGGAAAGACCCCAAAAGTACCTCACCAAGAGGATCAAAGGGCTCAAACAGATGCCATATGCTGCCCGGTTAAAGAAACTCCAGCTCTGCTCAGCGGCATACCGCCTGTTCAGAGGCTATCTGTGCCTGACGTATAAAGCCATGTCCAACCCGGAATTAATGGACATGCTGCACCTCAGAAAATCCAAATCCCATCGAGCTCTGCTCGAGAGACTTGAACCTCAGCACTGAAATAAATAGGGCATGCTGGAGGGACAGATTCATAACCCAGAGGCTCCCTTCACTCTATAATAAAATCCCAGTCCAGGTTAGGCAGAGTCCCTCATTGACTCTCTTCAAGAGGAATCTTGATGAGTGGATGGGAGATTGTAGGTTTACCCCGGGTATCACTTCTGTGTCACTGTTAGACAGAGGCACAGTATACTAACCTCAAAAAAGGGCATAGCAAAATAAATTTAAAATGGGTGGCGAAAGCCAAACACATTCTGGCTAGGCTTATAAATGCCCTAGGGCAGATAGCCTAGTATGAACCTATGAACCTAATTGACCCAAAATGGCCAATAAAACTACAGCTTCTAGGTAGTAACCACTCCTCCAGGGACAGGCAGGCTGTTCAGTGTTATCTACTCCCACTGGTGAACACAGAGACTTCCCTTTAGCCCAAGCAAGCACTGGCCTTCTGGAAACTTCCAACCAGTTCAGAACAGCAAATCTGTAACTGAACTTTCTTAACTTTCAGAAAGTGGGAAAAAAGCAAGATTTTTTTTGTTTTTTTTTTCTTTTTGTTATAGTTTAAAGGTAGCAGAGATACACAAGCAGCAAAATAATCACAACAGTGTAATAAATGACCCCACACTTGAGTGCTAGGCCAAAATCAGGTAAAATGCAGTTTTTAGAGATAAAAATGATTTTAAATTCAGCGCAACACAGGAAATGCAGTAAACAGGCTCTAGATGTGTTCCAAGTACTGTTACTGTTACAGATATAAACTTTAGCAAGCCGGAAAATGCCAAAAAGTAGGCGGCAGAGCAGTAAAACTTAACAAAAAAATCAGAAGAAAATACTTAAAATCACAAAAGTGGCTCCTTTTCTTCTCTCAGCGTTTTCTCTTGGTAGGTGCTTCAGCAACAACTAGCAGGCCTGAAAAGACTTTTTTTTGGTTTTGGATCATAAGGACTGCAACGCAAATTAATGTTGATCACTACCTGTACTTTTTTTTGGTTTTGGATCATAAGGACTGCAACGCAATAAGGACTGCAACACAAATTAATGTTGCTCACTACCTGTACCTTGCTAATGCCCTCTGCTGTGCTCTACTGGTTCATAGGTTCATAGGTTCATACTAGGCTATCTGCCCGAGGGCATTTACAAGCCTAGCCCATCGTTTTGTGGCTTACGCCACCCCTTTAGTATGGGGAACTATACCCATTATTTTGCTGTGCCTCTGTCGAGCAGTGACACTGAGGTAATCCCTGGGGTATATCTGCGATCTCCCATCCATTGGTCAAGATTTCTCTTGAACAAGGCCAGCGAGGTGCTCTGCCTCACATGTACCAGGATTTTGTTCCACAGCATAGGGAGTCTTTGGGTGATGAATCTATCCCTCCAGCACATCCTATTAATAGCCGTGTCAAGGTTTAAGTCTCCGCCTTGTGGCTCTGATGGATCTAGATTTTTTGAGGTGAAGCATATTCATCAAATCTGGGTTTGACATGGCCTTGTATGTTAGGCAAAGGTCACCTCTGAGCAATCGGTAAGCGACTGAATAGAGCTGGAGTTCTTTCAGTCGGGCAGCATAGGACAGATTTTGAGACCCTTTATCCTTTTGGTGAGGAACTTTGTGGCCTCTCCAGTTGCTGCAAGTGTCGGGTCAGATACATTCCGAATGGGGCATTGTACTCAATCATTGGTCTGATGAGTGATGAGTAAAGGGAGACTATGACCTCCCTTGATCTAGATGAGAATCCCTTCATGATAAGGTGGGCAATGTAGAAGGTCTTCCTAATTACTTTAGCTACATGGGTGTCGAATGACAGACTACTATCAACCTGGGTCCCCAGGTCCCTGATAACTTCTTCTGTGCTCAGTGGATTGCCACCTATTTGGTAGCTAGGGGTAACCTTGTTTTTCCCGAAGGGTATGACTATGCATTTTTTTGGCATTTAACTTTAGGCCGTGGCTCTGGCACCAGTTATCCGCTTCTGTGAGACCCTTCTGAAGGATATCTGTGTCAGATGTGTTTTCTACTATGGCCCAGTTTGCAGTCATCTGCAAACTTTGTCAGCCATAACCCTCCTGTGTTTGCTTGTACTGGAAAAGTAGATGCCAAACAAGAGTGGGCCCAGGACTGAGCCCTGTGGGACACCACTTGTGACAGGCTTTGAGTCTGACATGGCGCCAGCAGCTCTGACCCTGTGGGTTCTGTCACTCAGCCAGTTTGCAACCCATCTTGTGATGTATGGGTTGACATTTAAGCTGATGAGTTTTTCAATGATACCCGAATGGGGTATTGCATCGAAGGCCTTAGCCAGATCGAGGTAGGCTGTATGGACTGCCTTTCCCTCATCAATGGCTTTGGTGACTGTTTCGAAAAAGTCAACCAAGTTTAAAAGGCATGATCTGCCTTTGACAAAGCCAAACTGGGTTGGATCCAAAGTCTGCAAATTCCCTATGTCTTTATTTATGAGGTCCATTATGATCCTCTCCATGGCTTTGCAGATAAGGCTTGTCAAGCTAATGGGCCGGTAATTTCCAGGGTCGGTGGAGGCACCGCCTGTGTGAAGTGGTACCACAGTTGCAGTGCGCCACTCCCTGGGTACGTATCCAGAGGTAAGACTTTGATTAAACAGCTATCCTAGCTGTGGGTTTAATTCCTCATTCAGTTCATGGAGCACACAGCCGGGGACACCATCAGGTCCCATGGATGCTGTGTTTTTTGCTTTGGAGAGAGCAGTTCTCACTTGGGCGCTGGAGATGTTTGGGGGGCTGCAATCGTTTGGTATAGATATCTCTCCTTTTGGGGAGGGGAGAAGTTTGCACTGAACCTGTCAGCCAGTATGTTGGCAATGTCTGTAGGATCAGTAATCTTCACATCATTTTGAACTAGCTCTGAGCATATCTGGGAGTTTCCTCCCAGGTTTCTAACATAGCTAAAGAAGGCCTTATGATTGTCTTTTGAGTCTTTAGATATTTTTCTCTCGAAATTTGCTTTGGATGATTTTATGAGAGCTCTTAGTTTTTTACTTATAGTGATCAAGGGTGTCTTACCTTTTAAGGATTTTGCTCTATCTTGTAGTAGCTTCCTCCTTTTGTTGTAGAGTTTGTTTATGGCTGGGGTCCACCAGACTGGATGCTTGCCTTTGATACAAAGAGTCTTTGTTTTGCTTGGGATTGCCTTATCCATGCAGTCCTGCAGGTGCTGGTAGAAGGCATTTGTAAGTGATTCAGCGGCTTGAGTACTGTTTTCCACCGGCTCGGGGGCCTTAAAGGAGACCACACTATTCTTTAGAAGTGTGAAGTCGGCTTTTGAGAAGTTCTTTACTGTGGTCTTTTTTATTTCAGGTGGGGGTGGGATGAGGACCTCCAGCGAGATTAGTTTGTGGTCTGATCTCACCAGTGAGGGGTACACCTCCGGTGTTGAACATTGTGCTCCCATGTTCGTGATGATGAGATCAAGTATGTTATCTCCTCTTGTGGGGATGGTGACTAGTTGTTCCATGGCATTTGAGTTTATGAATTCCAGGAACTTTTGGGCTAGGGTGTTTGGGCTTGAGTAGTGTTCCCAGTCTATATTAGGGTAATTGAAGTCACCTAGTATGATGGTGTTTGGTGATACATTTATCCCCTCTAGTGTTTTCAGGAAGGCCATGTGAGGTTCCTGAGTTTGTGAGGGTGGCCTGTAACATGCTACAATTTGCAGAGCAGTCTTGCCTATGGTTAATTGCACCTGGATGGTCTCCGATGCATCGTGCGTTGCCACCAGTCTTGAGGTGTGGGTGTCCTTGATGAATATGGATACCCCACCTCCTTTCTTGGTATTGTCCAGATTTTGGGGCCGGAACGCATGATATGAGGTAAAACCAGATAGCGCTGGGGTGCTCTCAGGAGCCTTGAACCAGGTTTCTGTCACAGCACAGACATCGATGTTCTCCATACTGAGAAGGGCCTCGAGTGCGTGCATTTTGAGATTTAGACTTCTGGCATTGAGCAGCATTACCCTTAGTTTTTTCCTTTTTGTGTTCTAGGGTGGTAGGTTTAGAATTTGAGCCTTGCCTAAAAAAGGCACTATGGGGCTGGCAACAGCCTTTGCCAATATCCGCAATCCCAGGGGTGACAGGTGCAAGCCGTCCCTTGCGAAGCAGCGTGGCTTGTCCAGCATGTCATCCCAGGCAGACAGACACTGGATCCCCTTTGAATGACACCAGTGTTTAAGCCAATTGTTAAAGCTGATCATCTTATCTCTGTATTGTGGCATCATTCTTGGTGAAGGTAGGATACTGCTCAAGGTCAGGGTCATACCTGTCTGGGCTACATAATCAGAGAGCTCCTCAATGTCTCTTTTCATGTAGTCCAAGGAGGTGCGTCTCAGGTCGTTTACACCAGCGTGGACAATGACTGAGTCATATTTGTACCTGCTGTTGAGAGACCTGAGTGCTTGCGTTATGTGGCGGATTCTAGCGCCCGACAGGCAGCTTACTGTGACCTTCTCCTTACTCAGTCTGGTGAGCGGGACGTCAGTGTGTCTGACTATGGAGTCACCAATGACTAGTGTGTCTGGCATTGTGTTTGGCCTTAAGGGCTGTGACTGTTTGACACTCTGACTGTGAGGTCTATGTGTTGCAGGTGTTGTGTTCTGAGGTGGTGGTTGTTTGGGTGTCTGCTTTGGTGGCCTCTGCTGTTTTGGTAGATTTTTGATCAGAGCCTCCGAGTACGTCTTTGTGTGTTTATGTGTATGATTTGAGGTTGTAATGGTAATATGTGAGACTGGGTCTATAGTGTGTGTGGTAACCTTCTCCTCCTGACTGGTCTTGCCAGTCCTATGTTGAGAGAGCTCAGCCTCCAGTTTGGCGTATAGTTGCATCTCTCGCATGTATTTGTGTTTTGTGAGAGGAGGAGAGGGTTGTCTGTGTACATGAGGCAATTGTAACATTGCCTCAATATTCCCAGGTTCACCAGCTGAGCAGGAGAGGACACTAGCAACTGATCCCTCGACATGCTAGAAGGAATAGACAAAAAACTTTAAAAAGATTCCGGGGACGTGGGTGACCGAGAAATGGGGTTGCCTTTTGGGGTACTATCTATGACAAGAGTGCCGTATCAAGGTAATAAGTACTGTAGGAGCAAGTGCTACGTTTAACAGATAGAGAATAGTCTACTTGGAGTCAAGTAGAGATGATCTTTTAATTATAGGATACGCTGATTAGATCAGTAGTATAGTTCGAGGAAGGTAGTTTTAAGGGAAAATTTGAAGAGTGGACTTTAGGTAGCCCGAATAGTTTAAACCTGCTTAACCGGCGCTGCCCTAGTGTGCAACAGTAGCAACTCCGCTAAATCGGGCTAAATCGCTAAAAGCGTGCTTTATAGCAGGGGCTGGAAGAGAGGAAATGACCCAAAATGGCCAACAAACCACAAGTCACTGCCCTAAACCACTCCTCTGAGGACAAATGAAGGAGTTATGGAAATGACCCCTAGTGGCCAATAAAACTACAGTTTCAAGTCAGTAACCACCTCTCCGGGGGGGCAGGGAAGCTGCTCAATGTTAGTCACTGCCACTGATGAACACAGAGACCCTCCTTCAGCCCAAGCAAAATGGCCTCACAGAAACTTTCAAACAGTTCAGGAACAGCAAGCCTGTAACTGAACTTTTTAACTCTCAGAAAAGTGGGAAAAAGCAAGATTTTTTTTTTGTTTTTGTTTTTACAGAGATAGCAGAGGTTCACAAGTAATATCAAGTTATAACAGTGCAGTAAATGACCCCACACAAGAGTGCTAGGTCAAGGACAGAAAATATGCAAGTTTTAAGAAAAAAACGATTTAAAATTAAGTGCAAACAGGAAATTCAGCAAACAGCTTTTGGTTGTGCTCTAAATACAGCTACTAATACAGAAATCAAGTTTAACAAGCCAGAAAATGCTCAAGCTAGGCAGCTATGCAGAAAAACTTAGCAAATAAACAGAGAAAAAATACTTAAAATCTCAAAAGTGGCTCCCTACTGGTATTCTAGAAGTTCATGCATGTGTGCCAGCAGTGATTTAATGTGTACGGATACTCTGTTTTCTCTGCAGTTGAGCAACTGTGGAGTTGGTATATTTATAGTGGGAGGGATATAAGCCCCCCTGCAAAAAAGCCTTTCAGAAGTATATTTATGTATATGAAATTGTCAATGAAATGTATTTTGATGCTTTGTGACTTTGAGGAAGTGTGTTTTTGGAGAAATGTGCTACCCTTTTTTTTGAAGTGGGCTTTAAATGAAATAAAAAATAATCTCATACCTATTGACACTGCGGTGGTGGTGCTGCGGTAGCGTTGTCGCCTCACAGTTAGACGTTGCCCGTTCGATTCTCAGTTAGAGCGTCTTCTGTGTGTCGATATGTGTGAATGGGTGTTCCTTCGTTGAAGGTTGTGCGTTAGGCCCGGCAAGCCAACACGTGAAAGTCTGCTGCCAGTCATTAGCGGACCGGAGTTCCGCTGTGGCGACCCCTAACCGGGAAAAGCCGAAAGACACAAAACAAACCCATTAGTCATAATTCCTTTGAATTTTTATCTGAAAATTTGTTACTATCAATTTTTAAATATTATCTTGTGTTTGCTAATATATATATATATATATATATATATATATATATATATATATATATATGTATAGAGAGAGAGAGAGAGAGATATATATATATATATATATATATATATATATATATATATATATATATATATATATATATATAAACCAGCATTCAATGCACACATATTGGCAATCCTCATGCAGGGTACACAGTTACATTATCTCTTTTTTTTAATTTCTACAAATCTTTTGGATTTCTAATACCATGATGGGAATGGACCCCATTGCTAAGTCAAAGTACGATTAAAGTTCATGAAATTAGTATTGTTTCACTCTTTGGTGTCAGCCAAAAGTGCTCTTCGCAGCACCCACAGTGTGCCCAGTAATGACTCCTTCTACAGTTTGTATGGAGTTACATGGATTGGTAACATATCTAAATATAATTGTAGATTCTTTTTTATAAGACCCATTGCTCCTACTACTATCAGAACTGTCTAGATATCTTTCTTCCACATTGCCCTCATTTCTGCCTGCAGATCCTGATATTTTATGACTTTGTGTCTCTCTGTATGCAAGTCACTGGATGTGGCGATTTCAATGATCAATGCTACTCTTGTCTTCTTTTCTTGGACCACTATATCCGGTTTTCTAGCATCTTTCTTTTGAACTGTTGGTAATGGGTGATCCCATGTGATATAAACTTCAGCATTTTCTATGATGCTTTGTGGCTCATGTTTCCAGTGTTTTTCAGACACTTCAGTACCATAATGTTTGCACAATCCCCAGTGCAACAAAGTTGCCACATTATTATACCTTTCAGTATACAGTCTTTCTGCCATTAGTATGTTGCAAAAAGCAACAAGGTATGCATCTGTTTCCAATTTGGTTTTACAGAAACTACATTTGTCTGTTTCTCCCAGATGTTCAGTGGACTTTGTAAACCAATGTAGCCTACTGTCTTGGGCTGCCAATATTAGCCTTTCATCTCTTTGAATTCGCCTCCACTTAACCATTCCTGCATTCATTCCTGATCAACATGAGGTTCTTTCAGAAGTTTTCTATACTTGCAACTATATTTATGCTTTTTCCACATTTCTTGCCTTCTCATCTGGCGCTTCACCTTAGATTCTTTCTTTTGTTTTTTGGCGCATTCAGTTGCTGCCTGATTTTTATCTAGTTCTGGTTTGATTTCCATTCCTGCTTGATGCTGATATGTTTCTGCTAGACTAAGCAGCAAAGTCATCTTAGATTTATTCTCATCATGTTTCAAAACTTTCACTACATTTGGGTCTTGTGAGGTCAGCAGATATGTGTGGAGTCCCACAATTGCAGACCTATACATGTAGTCAGTTTCAAGAAGGCCCCTCCCTCCTTTGGAATGGGGAATATATAATCTTGGTATGCATAGATTTTTATAAATCATTTGGTGAGCATGAAGCATCCTTCTTGTTTTCCTGTCTAATCTATCCAGCACCTTTTGAGGCCATTCAGTCACTCCAAAACTATAAGTAAGGACAGGAAGAGAAAATTGGTTTATAGCTTGAATTTTGTTCCCAGATGTCAATGGTGTTTTCAGGATTACTTTAAGTCTTCAGAAATATTCCTTACTGAGTTTTATTCACATCTGTTCATGTTTTATTGTTGATCCTTCATCAATTCCAAAATATTTACACACTCCCTCTTGCTGAAGTCCTTTTATATCACATTCTCATCCCAACCTGATGTTTTTTTGGTACTGCAGCTTTCCTGCTTTACAGGTTGCTTTTGCACATCTATCAAGACCAAATGACATTCTTATATCATCTGAAAAGTTTTGACAACTTG
Organism: Protopterus annectens; assembly: GCF_019279795.1. Lineage (NCBI taxonomy): Eukaryota > Metazoa > Chordata > Ceratodontiformes > Protopteridae > Protopterus > Protopterus annectens. The sequence continues at coordinate 270,290,516 of NC_056739.1, forward strand.
CATTTGCGTTTTCAGTTCCTCATTTGATGAACTATACTGTTTTAAATTATTGACAAAAAAAAGATATGAAGTCTTTACAGTTTGATGTTTTCTGGGAGCAAAATTATATCCATGACCTAATCTGTTAAATAGACAGCTTAATGGGTTAAGGGCAAAGCAAAAGAGCAGTGGTGACAGAGAGTCATGCTGGAATATCCCCCTTTGGATTTTTACCCCTGGAATAATAATTTGTCCTTTACCTGCTGATGTTGTTCTACGTCAGTGTTAACTTCTATGCTACCTATGACATTTCACACTTCCTGATATTCCTCTATGTGTTTGTTAATACTTATGCTACCTATGACATTTCACGCAAACTTTGTCTAACATAACAACTAGAGAGTACCTTTCACCCCCTCCACTCTTTTTTCTTGTCCAAATATTGCCAATCGTTATTCCTCTTGTATATACTGCTCATAATACTACTAACTCGACACCCTAACCTTTCCCTCTCTAATGTTGTTTGTTACTTCTTTGCTAACTTCTCTTTCTCTATTGTTGTTTGTTACTTCT
>NC_056739.1:270296067-270428567 GCF_019279795.1 Protopterus annectens
AATCAACAGAGAGAATGCCATTGATATGTCAGGGACAAGACCTGTGTGGGGAACAGACAAAACATAACAGCCAGTCCTCTGGCCATCATGTGGATAGGCCCACAGTTGAGAGCTATGCAGACAGACTGCATTCCATGCAAAACTAGCAGGTATACACAAACCCTGTAAAACTAGCAGTATTCAATGCATATAACAGCAATACTCACACACTGTCCCTAGGTCTGGAACCTTACACAAACATGTAGTTGGCCTGTGTCCACAAGTCCTGTTGTAAGAGGTATAGCTACCTGCTGTCTGTAACACCGTTGCCCACATACAGGAAGGATGTCTTCCATACAGGAAAGGAAAAGGGACAATGCCCACATGGTGTAGTTATTTATAGTAGTGGGTTGCTATGACATTGGCTATTAGAAGACCTACACAGCTGCCTGCATGCAATTAGTAAGTGGGGTGCAGCAACTGGTCTAGAGGCCATCACCTGAGCATGAGCATCACCTACAAAATCCATGCTTCAACCTACTTAAACAAGCTTGATCCCCATAGTGGAGAGAGAGAAAGAGACATGCACACACCAAAATAAATAAATAAACATAAACAAAACCTTGAATTACGAAACAGGAGGACACCCTGTACACAGAAGGAACCTGAAGATAAACCAGGTTTGTGCAACATGTAAGCATGTAATTGAATGTAGTAATTGGTCTGTAAAAATGGGATAGATGATTATGAAAGATGTATATGTGCCATCAATACTTGCTGTAATGATGTTCTGCTGAACAAATGCTATGTACATAGCATCTGGCTCTGTTTGCAGTGGGCCATACCTGTCAACTGTGCATATCTGCACAGAATGTCAAGATTTAGCCATAGTAGTGTTTGTTCTGTTCCTACAAACATCTATATTACTCTGGCAAATAGCTGAAGGTAGAAGTAATGAAGTCATGACAGACATGAGTTTCAAACCCCACCTCCTTCAGAACAGTCATGGTAATGTGAAATGTATCATGCACAAAGATCATAGGTTTGTAATAGGCATATCTACGCTCTGTCCCTATATATATCCCCCCTAATGTTAGGCTTTCTCCACATGTGATTCTCTAAGAGGTGGATAGGTTGGGTCACAGCTGAGGAGCCTGACACACCCTGGGAAAGGACAGCTAACAAAAATGCAACCACTAGAGTGTCTGTCAAACAGTTGCGTCTGTGCCACTGCTAGGTCAGTTAATGGGATGTTGCCCATATTCATATGTTACCTGTGAATATGAGTATTCTACATGTTTGTATTGTAAATATGGGATACCTATATAGGGGATGAGCATAGTAAAGCACTGTTGCAGATGTGTGTTTTAAACTGCATGTGATATATTGAATTAATAACATTCACCCGTACAGTGTTCTTCTGGACAAAGTTCACAGTTGTGACAGATAACTGTAGTCACTTACACAGCTACTTGTGTTATGACTGTTATATTGATACATTATCAAAACTGTCTTCCCTGTGTTGTCACCCAGTGAGGTGGACCAATGACCAGAAGTCCTGGCATAACAGGTTGAGACATATGATTGAGCTGCAAGACTGTAAATACATTGTGCCATAATGACATAGAACACAAATGTGTACCAGGTATCCCCTGAGCATGTGTATCTATGTATATGTTCAGCTGAAAGGTGCAAAAGTAATAACATGGGTCACAAGTAGTCCGGAAAATAGGATGTACATGTTGCACATGTGTGTGATATCACTGTCACTGCATACAGCAAAATAAAATGTGTACTGCTACTGATTGTTGCATTGCCATGACACTGATATGGGTACTAAAGTAGATATGCTTATCATGTAGTAATCAAAGAAGTATACAACTGTTACAAAAACACCAAGTCTTCCAACGAAGCAAAAAATAATGAAATGAAAATAAAAAAGTCCCAACACAAACATTTTCTCACCGATTTAATAGCACAAAACACAGATATCCCAACGACTGAGCGCTTTCAACATAAGAATGGCTTCATCAGAGTAATGTTTGTTGGTAAAGACAACATTTAAATACCCCATCCCCTACCTACTGACCAATCCACATTAAATGACATCATCGCATAAATTAAAAAAAAAAACAATTGATTATACATGAAATATAAAAACATGCTTGAACCAAAATACAAGATAAAAATGCACTTGTACAATATGCTTAAAAATAAAAAGTGTTATGATGCTGATATACGTTGTTGAATATATTAAAAAGTAATTTTATTTAATCACATTTGCTTTAGCCTTAAGTGTAGGAAGAATACCAATACTGTCATTGAGGCCAGGTGGATGCATGGCATTTAGCATGTTTTTATATTTCATGTATAATCAATTGTTTTTTTTTTAATTTATGTGATGATGTCATTTAATCTGGATTGGTCAGTAGTTAGGGGATGGGGTATTTAAATGTTGTTTGTACCAACCAACGTTAATCTGATGAAGCCATTCTTATGGTGAAAGTGCTCATGTGTTAGGATCTCTATGTTTTGTGCTATTAAATCAGTGAGAACACATTTGTGTTGGGACTTTTTTATTTTCATTTAAGTATACAACTGTGTTATGACCCACTGTCCATGCCTACCACTAACAGCTATATCAACACCCATATAAAATGGATATCAAAGTGTACACACCCCTGCTGTAATGCCAAGTCTGTGTGCTGTATGCCAATGAGACCACAGGAAGTCATGTCAAAATGTTTCTCACCTCAAATGTGACCCATAACCTGTACAATTCTATTGAAAAAGAAACAAAGCTGTTTCATGGAAGGTGAGCAACCATTGCCAAGTGAAGATGTGATATGGCGTTAAGAGTACAAAGACAAATGGATGCTGTAATCATCTCAGCAGGTGTTTACACAACATACCAGTGTAAGGGTGTGGACACACATTCAACTGGCTTACTGCATGAGTATTACTTTCCATATGTTGGAGGGATAGGTTCATAACCCAGAGAATGCCCATGCAATGGAATAGACTTCTCATACATGTCAAGCAGAGCATCTCATTGACCCTCTTCAAGAGTGGATGGAAAATAGAAAATTCACCACAGGGAACACTCCAGTGGCTTTGCTCAACAGAGGCACTGGGAACTAAGGTCTGGTGGCACAATGCCAGAGTAATCCCATGGGCTAGGCTTGTAATGGCTCCAGGGCCATTAGCCTAGTACACATCTATGAACCTGTGCACCTATATGTTTCCACAAGACAGGTTGTTATGTTCCCTATTTAATTGAGCAGGCTATAGGACACATCACAGGTGGTGATTGTGTTGACATGTGCTTTTGTGGGGTCATATTCCAATTGCACAAGTACCATGCATTGTAACAGGGGTGTGTACACTTCATATCCACTGTAGCTATATGGAATCAGCATTACCTTACCTGTACAACCATCCTCCACCAACTATAGAGTAATCCCCCTTGGTGGACACCACCAAGACACAAAGCACATAATAGGTTGCTATAGTGGCTGTACAGAGACACATAGGTGCAGACCACAACTTGGAAGCAAGTGCACCTCGATCTGAGCAAGCATGTAAGTTCACAGGTGACCTCCTGTAAGACTGACTATGACTAGAAATCAGACATATGCAAACCACCAAGGCCAGTTTCAACCATGTCTACATATATGTATGCAGTCTCAGAGCCAGTAACACAAGTCAGCCTGTACTGAGGGTAAAGCACACCTCATACACACATGCTATGGATACAGGCAACCTGCATCAGACAGGATAGGTGGGAACAGTGGCACCTTGTCCACAACAGTAGTAGAGGGGGATATGCACATCACCCACAATCCTGCCCGCATCAGTAGTGAACATGGACATAATGCTGACTGATGGCACCAACAGCAAGTATCCATGGGGCATAAGAACATCACAGTTTACCTCCTACATGAACACAGGCATGTGGTCACAGTCCCATCACACACTATAGTCAAACACACTCATGCCACCATCCACACACCATCCACATGGAAGATGGCCACTGTCATCCCTCTACAAAGAAATGAATGGTGTGTAGTGGATTATGCCATTAAGTGTCCATCATTGGGGGAACTGAACAGCTCAGGGCCAAGAGTGTAATGCAAGATGTACAAGCCATGATAGCTTACAGTGTTATGGTATAGTCTGGATTATTTGCAAGTAATACCCACTGTTGATGTGCACGTGGACAACTGTATGAGGTCCTCTGACCTTTTTTCCTGTTTATGTCTTACAGGTACAATGTCCCGGGAATGACTGCCTGCATACACACCCCTGAAAAATGATGCTGTAATCCAGTTCCTCATAGTCCATCATGCCATCCTCTTCAAGCACAGGGCCCAGGATCTGCAGGAGAGGGCCGCCCTGTGGAATGAGTTCGTCCACAGGGTAAACAATGTCGGCCTGCACAATTGCAGTTATGAGCAGGTGCTGTATCTCATCGCTGCACTGATCTGATCCACCACACCCATCAACGTGCCACTGCAGTTGGGAGGGGCCAGCTAGCCACAGGTGGGGGTCATGCCATCCAGCCCCCACTGACACATGCTGAGGAGCTCCTCACCTGCCTTGGGGCACCTGTCTGCCAGTCAAGCCAGCAAGCTGAAGACAGCATTGTGGAGGTGGGTGCCACCCACACAATGGACGAGGAGCATACAGGTAAGGCCCCAGGGCACATTAGTAGACCACTGTTGCTTATCCATTTTCATCTGTAAAGTATCTTCATGCATATGTCAGATAAGATAGTCTGTTGCTGCAGTGTAGTAATGAACAGATGTGCATAATCTCTGAGTCTGTACTGTTGATGTGCTGAAATGCTGCTTCCACCCTGTACCAGTGCCACAGGTGTGGCTGCTGACATTACGTCTTTCACACAACTATTTAGGTCCCTCTGGTATACAACCGGGGCAGCAGCCTGTAGCTGGTGAGTATGGAGTTGATTTGTTCAGGTTTGCCATGTTATGGCCATGCTAATTGCCATGCACACATTTAACACACCTGCTCACAATGCATTGCTGTACATGTTCACTTATTGTTGTGGTTAACTGCACTGCATGACAGTGCTCATCACGGTGGCATATCTGAAGGGTATGTAAGAGTGTTGCAGTATACCTAACAACCTGTCAGTGCAAGATGTGCGGACAGAAATGAACATAATGGTGGGACAAATGGCCTACAGTAGGGACATGTCTGAAACATAACCCTTATACAGTGGCTACAACAGTGTATACACCACTATTACAATGGCAACTGTTCCTGATCTAAACAATGGCAAATCACAATACCACATTCCACACCTTTTACAACCTGTAATGTGATCCTAACATGAGCAATGAATGTGTAATATGGAATCCTATGTTAGGACAACAAATATGGGGAATACATACCTTAACAAACACTGGAAGCATATGTTTGCACACACTCCAAATAACATATTGTGGAAGCAGCTTGTAAGGAACTGACAGCATTCACCTTTTTTGAGTACATACCTTCCATCAAGTACAGGGCCTCAATGTCACACCAAGTAATGGTCTGCTTTCCAAGAAGTATGTCCATAACATTTACCCATTCACCTGCAGCAGAGGCAGCCGTGGCTTGCACACATCTTACAAACCATGAAATGGATTCCATATTCGAAAGGTATCACTCAGGAGTGGGAAAAGTAGCCTTACCTCACCATTGCATATATCATGGCAAACAGTGCAGTCACGTATGTGTGTATGAAGTATGGGACAACATTAAGAAAATAAACAGATGCCCTTCCAAAACAGATGACAACACATATTGCAAACTGTTCACGGATGCTGCCCAGAAACATGCAGCAACACTGAGGGACTTGCAGGAGTGTCTAGCAAGTACTGCCTGTGCAGCACCTGTGTCAACAATTGCCTGAAATCTGCATAAGTGTGGCCTATGTGTTAGGGTAATCAGATGAAAGAGTTGTTTCACCTGAAACATCATCCAGGGCTCTCTACAGGTAGCATATACATAACATCAGGTCTCCCAAAGGCATGTGTTGCAGTGTGTAATGGTGTCATGAGACCAAGGCTGAAACCTACAGACAGTATTCATAAAGATACATGTGGTGCACAAGCAACACCTCACTCCACCTCAGGGCCACCATCCCCATTTTTACCTTGCTAGTGCCAGTGTATACCTTTAGGTTTGCTGTACATTAGCAGGAACTAGGCTGGTAGACATGGTGTTCTGAATTTGGAACACTGCAAAATGACACTCATATGTGGCCCATATTTGTCAAGCACCTGCAATAAGGCTGAGGATGGGGAGGGGTGTCATCCTGAAACACAACAGTGAACTGAAGCATACATCCAAAGCTCACTAAGAATGGCTGTATATGAACACAGTCAAGGTCATGAATTGTGCCAGACATACCCCTGACTCCACAGCAATAGTGAAAGCACTGTGTGATCCCCAAGGGCTGTGCACATGAGCTAACCTTGCAGTCCAGCAGAATTGGGGGACATTTGTAGGACGAAGTGGCCAAATAATGGCAAGTGAAGATGGGCCATGCTAGCATACCCCTTCCAGGAATACTGACTGCTGTAGTAAACTGAACAGGTGCTGAAACAAGCCATTATGTTAAGGGTGTGCACACTTATGCAACCCACATATTGTATGTGTCTCATTCAGCATCTACACGACTAATACATTTGTTTGATACTACATTGGATTGCACAGGTCATATGTCACATATCAGATGTGTGTAATGTTAACATATGCAGTATTGTGGCCCCATTGCATATCATGGAAGAGAGTGGCATGTCAACAATGGTGTGTACACTCTTCATATCCCCATTAAGCTTTGAAGGTTGTCAGTGTGTTCAGATTTTATTGCTCATGCATGCACTGCTGATAATGAGATCTGCAAATCAGAGGTCAGGCATTAACTATTGACATCAGTCCTCATATCATCCCAGGTATGTGTCAGACAAACACATAGGGGCTGTGAGCAACAGAGCAAACATAACTACCACACATATACACAATCAGCAATGGTGTGTACACTCATGAGGTATGGTGCACAGTACAAGCCAGTGTGCTGTACAGGTGCACAGCAATACTGTGTACATGGGTGCAATGTGTTCCAGGGGAGGAGGCATCACCTACTAACACAACTCATGCATCACAGAGATGTATAATGTTGGTAACAAGGATTGAGTATGGCTGCAGTGCATGCTGTTGAGTGCCATATGTCATGCATGTTGTCTGTTGGGTAATGAGAGGTCTGTGTAATATCTTTCTGCCACCTCACCTGTAAGTGTGTGTGTGTGTGTGTGTGTGTGTGTGTGTGTGTGTGTGTGTGTGTGTGTGTGTGTGTGTGTGTGTGTGTGTAGAGGTAAAACATGATGTACAGGTCTTAAATTACATTTTTGTTTGCCCCTCACAGGTGGCGAGGTGGGTCAGGGTCCCCCCTGCAGGCAAACTGATGTTAGTGTCCATATAGACTCTGACAGTGATGATAGGCATGGTGAAGCACAGGCAGGGTTGTCAGGGGCTGAGGTTGTGACACTGGTTGACATCCCACTTTTATCCACCCCATCTCTGCACACAGTCTCAATGCCCACATATACCACCTCATCAGTGGCCATAGATGAGGGATAGTTGGCGGGTGGTGGCATGGGACAGGACAGTGTGGAGACTATGGCAAGTGTGTCTGTATACAGCAGCCATAGCCGGATGACCAGTGAGGTACCACACAGGCAGATGTACAGGGATGCTCGTAGGAAGGCTGCTGGCCAACATGCCCCTGGGAGAACTGCCACAACAGGTGTCACCAGATGCATGTTTGGGACTGTCATGGAGGCACAGGCACATATGGAATGTTCCACCAGAGTCTGAGGCTCCAGAGGGCTACTCATTCTGCTGTACTTGACAACATCTGTGATCTTGCAGGTGCCCACCATTATTTTGCAGAGGTCCTGGATAGATGGTTGGGTGAGATGGTGGGAATCCTCGACTATGTGGTGCCTGTGGTAGAGCATGTGGTGGGAGTAGGGCGGTGGCCACCTGGACATACATCAGCAACACCAACAGGTGGAGGTCTACGTGGATGTGCAACAACTCACAGCTGCCATGTGGACGTGGTCCTGACCGGTCCCAACAGGGACACGGATCCAGTGGACAATTGTCATCATCAGGGGAGAGTAACATATCTGGGCTTCTGCCTGGTAGTGCCCAGAAACCCCTGGCAGGCACTGTTCCCATGTCCGTGGCTGGAGACAGTGAACTATACATCCTGCCATGTACAGTCTGCAGCTGTCCAAAAACCCCTGTATAGGGCAGCCACATGGCATACATGTGTGCATACATGCACACACACTTTACCAACACAGCTAGGGCACCTCCATACCTACACACTCCACATCTGCACAGCCCATTTAATAAAGAAACCCCTAACCCACACACATGATGTCAACCAAATGGCTCAGCCTAGGCCACTGGCAAACCCGCAACACATCCTGTGCATATGATGATAACTGTGCCACATCCCTGTCATCCATACCATCGATGCAGGGACATGCTGATATGGTTCTGATGCACAAGGTGAATGTCCTAAGGTTTAGCAATGCAATGCTGTTTAACATGTTTTCAGCTAGAATGATTAATGCTTACAAGTCAGGGTGTGTAGCTGTCTAGTCATGATGCAGAAAAGCGGAAGAACCCAGGATTCAAAAAACATCCTCACCAGCCACAGTAGAAAGCTGAGATCCCTCATAAAATCTTCCAAAGCTAGTTACAAAAACAAAATTGTCAAAGATTCCAAAGACAACCACAAGGCATTCTATAGCTATGTCAAGAATCTAGATGGCAATACTCAGATCGGCTGAACTACGGTCCCATCAGTCTTATGAGCCTGATCTGCAAGACCATGGAAGGTATTATCATGGAACTTATAAACAAAGACATTGGCAACCTTCAAACACTGGACCCCACCCAGTTTGGGTTTGTGAAGGCTCGATCTTGCCTCCTGAACCTGATCGACTTCTTCGAATCAGTCTCCAGAGCCATGGACGAGGGTAAGGTGGTTCACACAAACTTCTTGGACCTTGTCAAAGCTTTCAACACTATCCCCCACTCTGGAATCATAAATAAACTCACTAAGCTGGGTATTAATCCCTACATCACTTGGTGGGTTGCAAACTGGCTTACTGACAGAACACACACTGTAAAAGTAGCTGACTCTAAATCCAGCTCCAGGCAAGTGACACATGGTGTACTGCAGGGTTCTGTCCAAACTCTTGTTTGGCATCTACGTCTCTGAAGTACAGACCAACACTAAGGAACTCTGGCTTACAAAGTTCGCAGATGACTGCAAGCTGGGAGCCATTATTGAATTCCCAAATGATGTGGATATACTACAAAAGGGCCTTACCAAAACAGATGCCTGGTGCTAGAACCATGGGCTCAAGCTAAATGCCAGAAAATGTATAGTTGTCCCCTTTGGGAAAAACCACGTACCTGTGAACTACCACATAGGTAGCAGTACACTAAACACCAAAAGTGTGATAAGAGACCTAGGGACACAGGTGGACAGTGGTCTCACCTTTGATAACCACATAGTCACAACAGTTAGAAAATCCTTTTACATGGCACACCTCATCACTAAGGGCTTTTCATCCAGAAAAAGGAGGTCATTGTCCCTCTGTACTCATCCCTCATTAGACCCATTATAGAATACAGTGCCCCGTTTGGTATGTACCTCACAAGACATCTGCAACAACTAGAAAGGCCGCAGAAATACCTCACAAACAAATCATAGGCCTAAAACAGATGCCTTATGCTGACAGTCTAAAAAAACTCCAGCTATACTCTGTCACATATCGCCTACTCAGAGGCAATCTCTGCCTAACATACAAGGCCATGTCACACCCAGAGTTGTTGAACATGCTACACTTAAAGAAATCTCAATCCCCTCTGAGCCACATGCTCCAGGGATCTTAACCTTGTCATCACGCTGAATAGAACATGCTGAAGGGATAGATTTCTGACCCAGAGACTCCCCATACTCTGGTATAGGCTGCCCATACATATCAGGCAAGAGTGCCTCAATGGCCTCTTCAAGAGGAACCTTGATGATTAGATGGGAGATAGGAAATTCACCCCAGGTATCACATCAGTAGCCCTGCTAGACAGGGGTCCAGGAAAGTAAATATTTGTGGGAAGCAATATCCAGGAAATCATTATGGCTAGGTTTGTATAGGCCCTAGGGCTGATAACCTAGTACCTACCTATGAACCTATGAACCTATGCATTATAGCTGTTATTAACACTGACTGATCATGGTCTCCATAATGTATTCTGTTTGTGTTCTAGGTGTCTATGTGTCAGCAGGATGTTGGTCTGCTGTCCTGTCCTACAAGGGTTGTAGCACTGTAGTGACAAATTGACTGTGTCATATCCCGGGTACAGCTGAACACAGGTAATAGGTCGTATAACAGTTACTGCATGTGCAACATGGCTGATAGGTATGAGGGGTGTATACAGGTGAGTGCATGGTGGCTGATGTCAGCAGCCCTTCTACAGTGGACAATTGTAAGTGTACTGGGTGGCACATACCAAATGTCCATGGATAACTCACACACACAGAGGCTTTGTTGTTGATGCAATTCACAGAGAATACTGTTCACATGGATGTACTTCATTTTGCAGTGAACTCATTTTGGCCTATGCATTTCCACCCAGACCAAATTGCCAAAACATCACATCAGGAAATAATCAGTTCACCAGTTTAATCTCATTGACGGTACTGGCAGGGTATATGTCCTGTTCTCCAATGTAGTGCAGTCCTGGAGTTGGTAAACATAGGTGTGCTGGTGTGGGTGGCACAGCTCCCCACGTTGGAGGGTGTGGGGTGGCGTAGAACCACACATAGTGTGATTAACAACTACTTAACCTGTTAACATAAACTCTACTGTATAACAGCACACCAAGCGAAGGGGATACCCACAACAATAACCCCAATGCGGGTGGCTGTGGTCACAACAACCACACCCATGTATATATACCAACTCCTGTATTGCTGCACAGCTGTACAGTGGGGAAGAGGGCATTTACACATCCACTACTAGTTTTGCTTTAATGTATATCCACAAGATGATTGCTTTGAAATGTTACCTTTAGCCAGTTAGTTCTCGGACAAATGATCTCCTAGGGCATATATTTTCTGCAAACTGAAGTAGATCCCTTCATATACACAGACACTTACTTGGCAACACTGAGAGTAGAACTGCTACCTAGGTACTTATTACTACTAATGTGTTTGGCTTTAATTGCACACACCACAGAGCTTTTAGGGTGAGGTGTATCCCGAGTTTCCTGTTAAGTGAAGAACATCACCAGGCCTTGTACAGTATGATAATGGGGTATGTAATGGGTGGTAATGAACAATACATAGTATGACATACTGTCATATACACATTGACAAACACATACAGTCATTGACACATTTGACAGACCTGGGTTTAGCAGTGCTAACTACCTTGTCAGTGAGTCCATTCTGTTACAGAGATTTTGCAAACAGCACATGCATCATTGGGCTAGATAGTGTAATCAGTTACCTGTATGGTTGATGGTGACAGCGGTCCTCATACAGTGGACCTTGGGACATGTACTGGGGGTACCGTGGTGTAAAGACAGTACAGTATACCCAGCACCCACATCCCACATTAGATATTGTACTCACTGAAATCCATCATAATGCCCTGACATACCCACGATCACACATTGACCAGGACTGCAATACAACCCCTTGTCTATCTAATCAGTGCTACTACAGGGATATGCATTTATTGCACATGCCATAGGGATAGTAGGGTGAAGATTTTTCATGGATCTCCTAATGTCCGCAACATCACTATCCCTTATAATGTATGGCAAGGTTTATTGTATTTGGAGAATGTGGCCTCAGTATGCTGTCTCCTACAAATATGCACACTCATACACATGCACACACTTGCCAGGACTCAGAGGGTAACCTACGCCTATCTACCAATTTGTAGAACAGTGTTATGCTGGTACTGCAAGATCCAGGTAGCCCATAGGGTGAAGAGTGTAACAAGGTACATTTAATGACAATTACAGCAGCAGTCATTTCTAAGTATGGCAATGGGGGGTGTAGTGGGTGAGAAGGTCCTCAGAGTATTGTCAACTACAAGTTTACAAACACACAGCCACTGTTATTTTCACTAATGCACACTGACACATTTGTCAGTACTGGGGTCCATAGATGCAGGTGTTCCTAGGTGTGTACCAGGCTAATGTCCATGGAAGGATGAGAAGAGTAGGGAATGTGGGTACACTGGTATCATGCCACCTGACATTTGTCAGCAGGCCATCTATCAACCGATGGCACTTGAGCGATCTCCAGGATGACAGTTAAATTCAACATCCAGTCATCTGGTTTTCTCTTGCAGAGGGCCAGTGAGGTGCTCCAGTTGACATGTATGCAACATATATTACATAACATGGTCAGTGTCTGAGTTAGAGACCTGTACCCCAGTATGTTCTGTTGACTGTGGTAGTCTGGTTGATGTATCCATGGCATGTGGTGCATACAAGGTGGGGTTTCCTAGCTGTGGCATTTATAACACAGCTGGGCAGACATATCAGTGTCAGTCAATCATAGATTGCCTGTAAGCAGCCAAGATGGATACCTGACATATGCATATCTGCACAGAGGACAGACAGAAATTAGCTAGCCAACAGGTTATGCATTAGGATGAATGTTGTTTTGACAGATAGACATCTGACACTGATAGGTATTCCATTACTACATGACAGTAGCTCCCAATGACACGTCCTAAACACATAGTAGTCTACAGTTAATACTAACATATCAGATCAATATCCAATAGGAGATGGTTAATAACATACAGCTCACACACCAAGAACATGATAGTCAGTACTCAGAGTCCAGCTTTGCATGCAGGGGTGTATGGTTCCAGTACTACAATCTGCAATCTACTCTTATTTGGAAAAACACTGTTAAAAGTAGTAACTTAATGATACAATATATGCAAGTGTGACTGCATATAACCTGGGAAACTACCCATGTATGAAACACATACAAAGAGAAAATATTGTTGTATTAGCCATGTATACTCAGGTGTTCCATATAGTATACTCATACCCCTTGCTACTGTAATGACAGCACATAGAAGCATGTTATGTACATGAAATTAAATACACTTATTAAAGATGTCATTACCCTGCTATTTTATCAGACTGGAATGTGATCACTGGTTAACAGGGCTGAGTTATGCTTAACAGGTATAAGCATTGCTTAAATGTAAATGCTAAGCACATGTGCGCACTGGTAAGCAAAGCCTACACAATGTTAAGTGCCTATTCATTTAACTGTACATTAGCACCACTTACCATCGTGCAAACCTGCACAGACCTGCTTAAAGCTGCTCAAAACTGCCTTAACTACTCTGTATCCAACAGTCCTTGTTCCGCCTAGCAACAAAATAAACAGTCCTTGGAGGTCTTGAACCCAGGTGCCTGTAAACTATAGTCACAGGAGTTAACTACTAAGCCATCTGAGCTGTGAAGATGTCTGCTGTTTTTTCAAATATTTCATTCAGTACACATACTGACTAGTAGTGAACAACTGCTTTGACTACTACAATTGTTTAGTACTTGTAAGTGAAAATAGAGTTGAATCAGTCAAGGATATGGATATATATATATATATATATATATATATATATATATATATATATATACATATGTAGATATATGTATACACATACGTACACACATATATATTTATATATATGCATATATATATAATTATATTTATTTATATATATATATATATATATATATATATATATATATATATATATATATATATATATATATATATATATATATTTATATATATATATATAACATATCCCCATAACATGTAGGGGAGTCATACCTCAGCACCATAAGTCACACTCTCTTAGTGCAAGGGAATGTACTGTAAGTACTGCAGGTATAAATGTAGAATGTTGCTACAATAACAGGGGTTGTGTCAACAGACATGTTGTGTAGGTAGTCACTTCTGATACTGACATGTACGCCATCAGTTACTGACAGACATCATAAAATCATCATAGTGAAGTACCACACAAATCACAGTAATGATCCTGTGGAATACAGCAGAAATATGACCAATAAACATGGACAGTCTGAAACAATCTGGTCAATTCAGAGGTATTCACAGAACGTCTTAGTGCAAGATGTGTTGTTCAAGCCTGACAACGGGAATGTCTACAGTCATGAAAATGGAGATATGACACAAATACTGGGATAGATAAGCTCACAGGTGATGCCTTCACACCCTCCTGTCTGCCCTAACACATATTAACCAGACCATGCTCACATACTTCCCACTAGTTTGTGACATACATCTTTACAGCATCCCACTGCTTTTTCAGAAATACACAACACATATGGTGGCCAGGCAACAGTACATCTGACAAATATCTGGACATAACATCACACTAGGTAAATACACTGAGCTGCTAGGCATGTCACAAAGCACTGTGTAAACTACAGGCAGACTGCCACAACACTGACCCAAGTTTCCTATGGGAGAATAATACACATGTACTTGCAAATATAGCAGGCACTACAGGCATGTTACAGCACAGAGTAACAGACACCAGTGTGAAAGTGCATACCCACAACCAGTCTCAGCACAGTCACAGTCACATTATGGAAAGCCTAATTAATAGTACAGTATACGGACTGTGTGAACAAAACCATCCTCATATTTGCCACTCACACACTAACCCTACATATACTGGCCCAATTCACAGTGCAGTCTGATGCCTGACTGTGGTATGGGACATGTCTCAGTCTGGCCCTACAATCATATACACTGATAGGGTACCAGAAACTGGAGCAGCATGCAACGTCAGATATAACAGGACCAAGAACACTGACATCTACCACAATCTGTACACAGGCCAAGTAACATATTCACAATACACTGCTACACAATACTAACACTCGATCAACAGTCACCATAAGTACACAGACCTCTACTGTACAGACTACAACAGAATGTCCAGGTTTTGTCCTCAAATATAAGGCCTACTATACATAACATGTCTAGCAGTTTGATATATAACTGGCTTGTTATCAGGAGTGATGCCAGTAAATAATGATATACTGTACATATGCACCTCTTACTGCATGAGATATGGACAAAGGGTGATAGACATGGGGGACAGAGGCACAAACACAGGGCTACTATTGACATATTGCTGTGATAACCTGAGAAAATTCCTGGTGTAACAGGGTTTGTTGTGACATATAAAGTCAGTAACACACATGGATGTCACCATGTACTGACTGCAATCATCAGAGTATGCTACTGCATTTCTAAAGATAAGAAATGTGTGAGTAACACACCACATCTAAGACTCAAAGCTCTGGCCAGTCTGCAGATAGCCCTACAGGTAAGAGTTTCCTCAACCACATAACACTGTCATAACAGACGTTACATCATGTAGAACAGCCATATTCACACAAACCCTGTTAAACCAACATTACTTTAAATGTAGAACAGAAATACTTACATTCTGTCCCCGTGTCTGGAACATCCCCCTCCTGTTTGTTGGCCTGTCTCCACAGTGTATGTTGTAAGAGGTATTTTCAACTACCCTCTGTGATGCTGTTTGTCAGAGACCCACATGAAGTCCTGCTCACAGTGATGGAAAAGGGCCAACACCCACATGAAGTGCTTAGTTATAGGAGTGTGTTTCCATGCAATTGGCTATAGGAATGATACCACAGCTGTTCCACATGCAATTAGCAAGTGGGGGACTTGAATTCGTGCACAGACCATCAGCTCATCATGATCATTACCTACAAAAGTCAAGCTGCTGCCTATGCAAAACAGGTGTACTTTTCCACATCCACCAGAGAGGAAGAGAGAGACAGAGAGTCAGAAAGAAAATTAAAAAGGAAGGGATTAAGAGCCAAGCGTGTTTGTGTATGATCCGTGGATGGAGAGTGCTATCTGGGTATTATAACACACACACACACACACACACACACACACACACACACACACACACACACACACACACACACACACACACACTTGCCAGTGCTGAGATCCATAGGTCCGTTGCTTCACAGGTTTGTTGTAGGTGAATGGGCCTAAAGGCTGTACAAGGCTAGGCAAAAGGAATACCTTGTCATCAGGCCACATGACAATAGTCCCCAGTGCAGCTCAGGGGTGTAGTCCCTGGAGTGGTCCCCAATGGTGGGTATTGTAGTCACCATCCACTCATCTGGGTTACTATTGTGGGTGGCCAGTGATGTGCACTGCTTCCCATGTATGTGATCTATATTCCATAACATGGACAGTGTCTGGGTTGTGCACGTCCCACACGCATGTTCTTTGATGTGTGGAAGTGTACATGAGGTCTCTGGGGCATGTTGTGTGGACAGATTTCTCATTTGGTGAGACCTGGTTGTGTAACTGAGGTCATGCTTGCACCTACATTGACAGCATGATACAGGTATTCAGTGGAGTTAGTGGAGTCTGTCCATACAGGGCATGTGTATAAGGCATGGCATTCCCTTTGTAGGTTATGTTTTCAGACTCTACAGTTGTTGCAGGCGTTCAGTGGGAAACATAGCAAAATGGCCACTGGACACATCTGTTTGCCTACTGAGGGGATGGAACAGGGTGCCATGTCCTTTTACTTGCTGGATAACACACACTCAGTCAGGAGATGTAACACATCAAAGTACTTTCTGATGTCAGTGGCACTGTTGTGGTCAACAGGCATGTAGTCCACTGCAGTCACACTGTGGTTACTATCTGTGAAGCAATATGCAGGGAACGTCCAATATATTGACTGTTGCCTTGTCAAGTGTGTTTGTGTATGAGATGTGGGTGGAGAGTGTTCTCTGAGTAATAGAAGGGTTGCCTATATTGTTCACCAATCCATAATGTCACATGTAGGGCTATGGATTGTCTACACCAACCTCTCTGGTGTTTGACATTTGTTGTCCTTGTAAGGTGGACATTGTGACATATACTAGGTCCTCAACATAATACACCCCACAATGGATCCTGTTATTACACAATCACAGCAACCTCCACACAGGATACTGATGACAGACACATACACGCACACACACACACACACACACACACACACACACACACACACACACACACACACACACACACACACACACACACACACACACACTTGCCAGTACTGAGATTCAAACCCCTACCTAGCTATGTATTGCTACTATAGTGTACCGCATTTATCGCACACACCATGGAGCTTATAGGATGGATGTTGTCCAAAGGTACTTCTAAGGTGAGGAACATCACCATCCTTTGTAAATACTGGCATTGGGTGATGTAGTGGGTGAGAGATCCCAAAAATAATTTTACCCTACACGCACATTTACATTTGCCAGGGGTGAGGGTCAAACCTCTATCTAACAATCTTTATGGACCATTATGTTACACATTTACCACATGCACCCCTGACCTTACATGGTTTAGGGTTAGCAACAGGTACTTCTAAGGTGGATGATATCTGCAGGACTGCCAACGTCAGATTCTGAGATGTGTACTAGGTGTAAATGAGGCCAAAATCTTTAAGGTACAGACATACATATGTATACTCTCAAACACTTGCCATGGATGAGATCCAAACCCATACTTATGTAGTTACTGCTACTACCTTGTTCAGCATTTATGGCATGCGCCGTGGAGCTTATATGTTGTAGAGCTGTGCCAAGGTATCTTTGACGGTGACTAACATCAGCAGCAGTGCTTAAGGAGGGGTAAGGGGAGAGTAGTAAGTGTCAATGTCCATAAAATCAGGTAGCATCAAAGATACACACACACACACACACACACACACACACACGCACACACACGCACACACACGCACACACACACACACACACACACACACACACACACACACGCACACACACACACACTCTCTCTCTCTCTTACACAAACACACACATTTTGGAGAGCTGTGCCAAGGTATCTTTGAAGGTGACTAACATCAGCAGCAGTGCTAAAGGAGGGGTAAGGGGAGAGTAGTAAGTGTCAATGTCCATAAAATCAGGTATCATCAAAGACACACACTCTCTCACACAAACACACACATTTTCACAGTTGCCATGTCTGGGATTAGAATTCCTACCTAACTAGTATACCAAACTAAAGGATTATGCAGTTATTGCAAGCCCCACATAGCTTATATGTTGGAGAGCTCTCCACAGGTATCTTTGAAGGTGACTAACATCAGCAGCAGTGCTAAAGGAGGGGTAAGGGGAGAGTAGTAAGTGTCAATGTCCATAAAATCAGGTATCATCAAAGACATACAGGACACATACACTCTCACACAAACACACACAGTTTTACAGTTGCCATGTCTGGGATTAACTCCTATCTAACTAGTATGCTATACTATAGCATTGCGAAGTTATCACAAGTGCCAGAGAGCTTATGTGTTGGAGAGCTCTCCACAGGTATCTTTGAAGGTGACTAACATCAGCAGCAGTGCTAATGGAGGGGTAAGGGGAGAGAAGTAAGTGTCAGTGTCCATAAAATCAGGTATCATCAAAGACACACACACGCACACACGGTCTCACACAAACACACACAGTTTCACCGTTGCCATGTCTGGGATTAACTCCTACCTAACTAGTATGCTGTACTATAGCATTACACAGTTATCACAAGTGCCACAAAGCTTATATGTTGGAGAGCTCTCCACAGATATCTTTGAAGGTGACTAACATCAACAGCAGTGCTAATGGAGGGGTAAGGGGAGAGTAGTAATTGTCAATGTCCATAAAAATCAGGTATCATCACAGACACACACTCTCTCAGACAAACACATTGTTTCCATGTCTGGGATTAGAACTCTTGATTAGTACTATCGTGTTACACAATTTTCACAAGCACCACAGGCACTATAGGGCTGAGGCTACCAAAAGCAATGTCTGCAGTGATTGACATTAGCACATCATGTGATATCGGCCAATTGTATGTGTGATGGGTGGGACAGGCCTCATGATGGAAATCTCTCTGTCACTCTGTCTCTCTCTTCCCTACATCTCTGTGTGTGCATGTTTGACATATTATAGTGTGTTGGCCTGACTGCGGTGGTGGTGCTGTGGTAGCGTTGTCGCCTCACAGATAGACGTTGCCCTGTTCGATTCTCAGCTACAGCGTCTTCTGTGTAGAGACATGCGTGAATGGGCGTACCTTCGTTGAAGGTTGTGCTTCAGGGCTGGGAACTCGGCAAGTAAAATCTACTGCCACTCATTAGCGGACTGGAATTCTGCTGTGGTGACCCCTAACTGGGAAAAGCCGAAAGAAACAACATAGTGTGTTGGCCTGGGATATGTGTGAGTATTCCTATCCAATGTGTGTGCAAAGCATGAATGGTGTGCAATGTGGTGTGTGTGCACAGACATCTGCAACTGACAGATATGTATAGTCCACTGTGTTGTCAGACATGGGCTTCATTTCTCTGAGTGTAGGAGCATGCCCAGTATGACCTTCTTTACTGAATGTGTGAATCCATTCCAGATAGGTTGTACTCCAGTCCAGGGTTTGGTGTTCTACACCTACAGCTAGCAACCCTTTTTCTGCAGGATATCTGTAGATAGGTTGACAATATGGAATCACAATGGGCGACAGATAGTGGGATGCTGTAACTGTTGTATCTGTGCTGCTTGTGTTACATGGTTGGTGTTAGCAGAGATATTCAGACATATGTACTGTTTTTCACTGTGATGTATTATGTCATCAGCTACT
Source organism: Protopterus annectens (assembly GCF_019279795.1). Lineage (NCBI taxonomy): Eukaryota > Metazoa > Chordata > Ceratodontiformes > Protopteridae > Protopterus > Protopterus annectens. The sequence goes on from NC_056739.1 coordinate 270,315,920, forward strand.
GACAGATATACTTATTTGCTCACAGTTATTTCCTGGGAAATACAAGATAAATGAAGCTGTGTCCAGTATTGTGGTTTGGGGAGGGTTGGGAGGGTGGCCTAATGGTTAAGGTGATACAAGCACAAGGTGCAGGGTTTGAGTCTCCCAAGGGATAATTGGCTAGGCTTAAAATGGCCCACAAGGGCGGTTAGCTTAGTACTACTCTATGAATCTATGAATCTATGCAGCCTACATATTCTTGCACACTCATGCCATTCTGGAGAGGTAGCTGCAGACACATGCTGATGGGTCTGTGTAAATGGTCCAGCACCTTGGTACTGTGATGGCTGAGGATCCCGTTCTTGTACATATATTAACATAACAGAATGCCCATATCCTGCGTGGCCATACCTCTCAGCTGTACAGATTCACCCAGGTTACCCAGAGGCAGGGCTCATATATCTGGTCTGTGCAGCTTCACATTGTGGTTTATGAGCAGGTTTGTAGCCACCCATTACTGGGTTTGCAGGCAGGGGTAATATGGGCATACATCAGAGTTTCAGACTCCACACACTCCATGACGTCCATGCTTCTACCCTTTTATTCTGTCCTCTTCCTAATATTATGTGAGCGATATCTGAGAAGTATCCCTATAGTTGTCCCTTCATCCCAGTGGTATTTAGGGGTTGGCCCACAGTTCATGCAATAGGACATGGTGGGCATGCTACTGAGATTTGTCAACATGGCCTTGCATTTGTGTTTTGTGGACTGTGTTATGTTGTTAGTTGGGACCCAATGAGATAACATACATTGGCACTACGGGTGAGGCACAGGCCTTTGACAGAGGACTGTAGGCCATTTGGTAGTGATGCAAACCATCTGTAGCAGGCCAGTATATTCTGTCACTCCTAAATTCCCAGGCTGTGAGCCAATGGATTCCCCTGTGGTGACAGGGTAAGTGTGCAAGGTGTTAATGGCAATAATTCCTATCCATATTAATCCATTGGTCTGGATGCTGGCAGGGTGCTGCTTACAGCTAAGGACACAGCTGCATGGGATGCCTCTTCAGCATGCTGCATTCTGTGGGTATTCCCATACAGAAATGGGGGTCATACTGTACTTATTCTCAACAGCAAGGATATGACCTGTGATAAACCTGTGACTGATGGTGGGATGAGCTGAGTGCATGTGTGATATGGAAGCTTCTTGCAGCTGACTCACAGATATACCTGAGACATTCCCCTTATGATGCCTTGTGCGGGTACATAGGCAGTCTCTCATTACTTCATAACTGTGCCTTTTGTGGTCTGCCACTGATTGGCCAGACTACATCAGTATTCCAGTATCCAGCTTGGTATGGAGGTTAATTTTTTGGACATCAAACTTAGTCAATTGAATACTGGATTGTATAATAAATTTGAACAGAGAAATCAGTTTTTATATGGAAATAGCTGCCATCCAGATAATTTGATAAAGGTTTTACCTTATAATGAATTTTTAAGGATACACATATTATGTAATAAGGATGAAGTTTTTATTCAGGAAATCATGGAATCTGAAAACATTTTTCTAGATAGGGGTTATAATACAGAATTAGTTCTGGAAGCAAAAGTCAAGGTGATGGAATTAAGATGGCCTGATGTCCAAAATAACAGGGGGGGGTTCGAGGTAATGATTATATCCACGAGAATAGTGGCAGTATGTGTTTAAGGTTTAATAATACCTGTACCCAATATGTAACTAATAAGGAGGGGAATCCAAGAGATATCTACTTTGTCACTACTTTTAATGTTATTAGTGATAAAGTAGTGAACACGATTCGTCAGGTTTGGCTTATGTTGTTTAGAGACAAGGAATTGAATACATTGCTACCTAAGAGGTTACAAATTTCTTATAAGAGGGCTAGAAATCTAAGGGATATGGTTGTACATAACCAGTTTGAACAACCTATGGTGGAAATTAACATAGAAATGCCAATACCTAAAGGTACTATACCATGTAATAGCTGATCTGTATGCAAAAATGTGGTTAATAGTTTTAAGCATATTAATGGACAATATATATTTTTGTTAGGGATAGTTTTAGTTGTAACACATGTGGGGTTATATATGCCTTAAAGTGTAGCTGTAATAAATATTACATTGGTGAAACCAGTAGGAGCTCTAAAGTGCGTTTTCAAGAGCACTTAAGAGATATAAAAAATGCTACAATAGACAGCCATTTAGGCAGTCATTTTTCTGATTTTCATAGTTCCAATCCCAGTCATATATGTGGTCGTGTTTTGGAAAAAATTGAGGTATCTTTGGGAGAATTGGTTAGCTTAGATAGCAAACTGCGTAGAAAGGAAACCTCATATATTTTAAAATTTAACACTTTGGAACCATCAGGGTTAAACAAAGATTGTAATTGGAAGTATGTAATTTAATTTAATTAACAGTGGGTGTAACTTGAAAATTTTATTTGTATATTATTATGGTGTTTTTTATACTTTTTTACTCTTTGAAGGCTGAATAACCAAGGCGCTAAGCAATAAATTTGTTGGCTTGTTCATTGTTGGTGGTATTTCTCTTCATCAGTATACCATACTACACAGACAACTAATGTGCTGCTAACCTGTATGTACAATTCCAAAGGTGTGTGCAGTTGACAGTTACATTTTATGTACTCTGTCTAGGGTACTTCCACCTGTGTACTGTGTGTATGTCTGGGCCCACATTCATGGCATGTCCATCTTTCAGACAGTGACAGCTATTGACATCTGGACAGTGAGTATGGATGACTGCTGACATGGGTATTGCTGAGAAGCATTGTGGTTCACAATGCAGTTGATGGATAATGGCCCTGTCATCAACAGTACTGGCCATAGGCCACCGAGACACAACCCTCCATGCCTACATGCTGACCACTTCCAGACAATATTGAACACACAACAACCTAACACACGGACCCCTGCATATTGTACACATGCAACAATCTATCCTGTAAATTGGGCCAGTTCAGGTAATCTGTGCTCCACTGTTATTAAACCCACAAGTACATGTTACTGCATTTCTACATAGGATTATGGGGGGGGGGGCACACCTGACAACTTTAAACATTTGCAATGACTGTACTGGCATTTCAGGTACTCTGTTGGCTTCCATTTCATTTTGTATTCTGACCTATCATGCAGACTGGAGGCATGTCAGTAGAATACAGATCTTAGGTTTTAATGACCTACATTTCAGTTTCAGATTTCTTATCCTTCAGAACTAACATACAACTGCTAGACCTGTTGTAGTCTGTCTGTGTAGGTCTGGGGGGGGGGGGCTGTTCTCCATTGCCATCAATTGGATGCCTTAGCACAGCCTTTCTTTATGGTCATCTACACCTGTCCTGCTGGCTGAGGCTGGTGTTGGGTATGGACACATTTGGGCCACAACATGTACTGCAGTGGGATTTTTCACCTTGTAAAGTACTGCCTAGTATGTTGACACCCGTATTTGTTATGGATTTCATGCTGCCCATATAGGTGTTCACTATCTGCTGCCATCCCATTCAGCCACCCAATTCCCTTGCATGCTCACATCCATAACATAGATAAAACTATCAGAAAATACTACTCCATTCAGCAATTGATAGGAAGAGTGACTTACCTTGTGGCTGTGCCAGTACTGAGGACGGTGCTGGAGGGCTGACTATGCCAGATGCACATAGTACACTCCCTATACATGGGAAAGCACAGGTAGTGTCATGTTTGACGTACCCTTTTACTGTATGTATTTTCCTAAAATGCAAACTCTTTCATAAACTGATAAAACTAATAACCTCATGCATATCAAAACTTGCCCTCAGTGGAGACATCCACCCCAACCCTGGCCCCTCCATTACCATCCCCACTTCTAATAATCAGACTAACAACCACAACATCTTCCAAATCCCAGCCAGTAGAAAACCAAATGACCTCCTTCTGCTAAGTCTAAATATCAGAGGTATAACCAACAAAGTCCACGAACTCCATGCCACCATAGACTTGTACTCCCTGGATATAATCATCCTGACAGAAACCTGGATAAAACCTCACATTACCAGTGAGCAAATCCTCCCTATTGGTTACAACATACTAAGATTAGACTGACTAAAAAAGAAAGGAGGTGATATAGCTATAATATTTAAACAGCATCTAAACATCCAGATCCTAAACCCATCACCAAATTGCCAATGAAGAAGTAATATATACCAACCTGAAAATAAACCAAAATAAAACCATCAACATAACAGGATGCCACTTCCCACCTGGCCAAAATATCTCTCCACTAGAAAACCTCTTCAGCTGGACTACCCACCATCACCCCCAAGAGCCCATAATTTTAGGTGACTTCAATATTGATTGGCAATCCTGTTGCGGAAACCATCCAACCCATCATTTAAACCTTCATGGCGTCACCCAACTAGTCCAGTCACCAACCATAATAAATAAAAACTCCAACAAACACACTACCCTGGATTGGATACTAGTCAGCAAGATTCCCCAGTCCTATATAACAGGCTGCCTGTCAGATAGATGCAGTGATCATTCCCCAACATTCCTACTCAAAAAACACCTATACCAAGTTAAACCTGTCATCTACCGTCAAATACGTAAAAAACTACACTTTAACACAATCACATTCATCTCATCCCTCAAAGAATGTAACTGGCACCCTCTAAATTATCTCAGCCTAGATGACACAGTCCAATTTTTCAATACTACCTTATTAAGCACCTAAATAACCACGACCCCATAAGACTAACTAGAACCAAAGCCCAACCCTCCTCATGGCTACAGAAAACCACTAGGTCAGAAATGAAAAACAGAGATAAAGCCTGGGAACACTGGTGCAAAACCAAAAAACCCTCAGCTAGACAGAAATTCCTAGAATACGCAATAGAGTAAAAAAACTAATAAAGCAGGACAAAATCCAATACTACCAGTTTGCCCTCAACTCCTCTCAACACAACCCCAAACAATTCTGGACCTCCATAAACTGTATCCTCCACCCAGGTAAAATCAATACCCCTACATCTAACATTCCTCACTCCTCAGAAAATATTGCTACCTCATTCAACACACACTTCACACAAACCATACTATCACTAGGTAGACAACATAACCCCCCTCCACTACACCCCACACCTTCACCCAGTAATCTCCCCACACTCTTCTCATTTTCTCCCATTCCTACCTCCAACATAAGAAAACTCTTAACTCAACTTAAACCCACAAAATTAGCAGTAGACAACCTCCCAAGTGAATTCCTACAAATTGCAGCTGATGCCCTAGCCTACGCAATATCAATCTTGATTAACCAATCTCTGTCAGAATGCTACGTCCCTAAACTATGGAAAATATCACACATAATTCCCCTTCACAAAGGTGGCCTCTCCACAGAACTAACCAACTACCGCCCCATAGCGATGCTATCTCCACTCTCCAAAATACTAGAGAGATGCATTCACTCTCAAATCTGAGACTACCTCCTTACTAACAACCTCCTTTCCAGTACTCAACATGGTTTCCGACCAAACCATAGCACCACCACTGCCTTACTCTCTTTTACTAACACTATCCTTCACCATAAAAACAATGGCCATCTCTCCTCTGCTACTTTCCTAGACCTATCTAAAGCATTTGACATGGTCCCACACAAACAGCTCATCTCTGTACTCAATAACCTATCCTTCTCTCAATCAGTCACCAACTGGTTTCAGAGTTACCTGTCTGACCGCCAGCAATCCATTGTATGGCAAAATGACATATCTCCCCAACTACCTGTCTGTATTGGTGTTCCTCAAGGATCCATACTTGGACCCCTACTCTTCTCTATTTTCACCAATAATCTAGCCTCTGCCACCAAATATGGCACACTCATACAATATGCAGATGACTCAACCATCATCTGCTTAGCCCAGTACCTACCCGAACTGCAAAAGGTCGCACAAGATGCCTTTTCCTCTGTTGAAACTTGGCTATCCGATGCCCAGTTAATACTCAACCCAAACAAAACTAAACTCATCTTTGAAACCACCAAACATACTCAAAACAAGTCTCACTTTAACATCACAGCAAAAGACAACACCACTATCCACTCAACAGATCACACCAAATTGCTAGGAGTTGAAATAGACAACAATCTCAAATTTGACATGCACATATCCTTGACCATAAAACGGTCCACAAAAAACTAGGAGCCTTATATGGAAATAAGCAACTCCTCACCAAAGCAGCTAGGATTTCATTTGCAAATTCCCACCTTATCTCTACTCTACTTTATGCCTCTCCAATATATACCAACCTAAGGCAATGCGATCTAAATAAACTCAAGACCTGCTACAACAAAATCACCAAATTCACCACTGGGGAATCCTACCGCAGTCACCACTGTCTTTCACTTACTGAACTAGGTTGGCTAAAACTCCCTCTACCTCCTTCAATGGTATCAACTCGCACTCGCCCACAAACTGGTAAACCATCCTCTAAAGGTCCTATCCCTCCAGTATCTACTCCAACCCTATCTCACCACCGGACCACTACGATCCAGCAACAAAAATCAATTACATGTTACTAGAGCTAATAACACTACTGGAGAACCACTATTCTCCAGTGCAATAACCAAATTATGGAGCACCCTTCTCCCCACAATAACCTCTGTACCATCATGCACCCACTTCAAAGCTTTACTTAAAGTGCACCTAAAAACATGCTGGCTATGCCCTTGTAACTCTCCCCTCTAACTTCTCCCACCCAACAAACTACCTTTGATTACAGCAAGCTCTAATACTTCCATGCCTATCGACTTATTATATGGCAGTAACTTCTTATTTTAACAGTTGTTAATATCTGCTATAACTTCGTGGTTGGAACAGATGCTAGTTATCTACTGAATGTACTATGTTCTTCACCTGTAACTATGTTTGTAATATTTTAATTGCTAGGATTCTTCATTTGTAACTATGTCCGTAATATTTTAATTTGTGGAGCTTTTCTCCCCGGGCCTCCACTGAAAATGAACCTGTGCCCTGTCAGACATTCCCGATCAACAAATGTAATTAAATAAATAAATAAATAAATAAATAAGTATGTTGGAGTCATTGAGAGGTGTCATTCCCTGGGTCCCTACCATGTAAGTTGTATGTGCTATGTGTTTTCTCTTTGCCAAAGCCTGGGCATACTGGGCACACCTCCTTCTGCCTACATGGACAGGCTCAGGTTGTTCCTCCTCCTCCGAGTCCCTCTGTGCCTCTGATGGCCTTGGCAATTGTGGAGAGCTGTGTGGCCTTGCTCCGTTTTTTTCCTGCTGCAGCTGTACTTGCAGGATCATATTGTGTAGCATGGCACATACTATGAACATTTGTGTACATGTAGCTGGAGAGTATTGCAAGGCTCCACTGGATATGTCCAGGCAGCAGAACCGTGACTTGAGCATCTCAAACACATGCTCTATTATGATTCTAGTTTGTGCCTCTGCCTCATTATGGAGTTCTTGTTTGGGTGTGTGTGCATTTCTGATGGGTAGTATCAGCTAAGGCTCCAGTGCGTAACCAGCATCCCCCACTAGGTGGCCATATGGGATGTCCCCACTGGCAAATGACTGGTACAGCTGTGTCATATGCCAAGTGTGTGAGTCGTGATAGCTTCCAGGACTGCCAGCACACACATTCAAGATAATGCCCTGGGCATTGCACATGACCTGGCAGTTGATGGAGGGGAAGCCCTTGCGGTTTATGTAGACAGAATCCCGCTCACCGAGTGGTGCTTTGATGTGTATGTGCATGCAGTCCATAGCACCCACTACCTCAGGATATTCTGCTATTTGGTGAAAGAGACACATATTGCTGGCCAACGCCTCATGGGTGTTCAGGAAATATATGTGCTCATCATCATGTGCTGACATGGCATCCAGGAACTGGTGGAGTACCCTGGATGCTGATGCCCATGAGATCCCCATGATATCCTCAGTTGCCCTTTGGAAGGTACCTGTGGCTAATATTCCTAAGCCTACACATACCTTAGTATCCGCTGGGATGGGTTCCCATCTTTTGGTTCTGTGTGTGAGGCATGGCCGTCACAGCTCAACAATTTGCTGTAGAATGTCCCTGTCCACCCTGTAGTGCTCCACCATCTTCAGCTCATGTAGCCCCTGGTAGGTTACCCTGAGTCTGTACACTCTTCTTCTTCTCCTCACTGGGGGTTGGTTGTCAGCATTCACATCCTCACCACCCTCAGCCTCTTCCACATATTGATATATGAGAGTGACAGCAGCCCCTAACATTTTGTTAGTTTTGTCCAGTAAAATTTCCCCATCTGTGTACACAGGTGATGTAGCGTTTGTGGGAAGAACCAGACTGGAAGGTGTTTACATAGTTTATAGTAGTGTGCTAGGCTGTTCCATGTGTAATTGGCTGATTCTGATACATTTCACCTGCCAGCTATGCTAGTTCTCCTAGATTGCCTTTCTACTGCTGTTTTCCCTTCCCATTGCCTTCCCCTTTAAGCTCAGAGACGTGGCGCACATACCCACTGCTCAGATGTGAACAGAACTGCTATTTCCTGTTTTTTTTTTTAAACCTGGTGAGCGGTGCTCACATCTGTTTAGGCAATGTAAACACTGCTAGGCAGCCTCAGACACACCCCCTTCCTTAGCTGTGCTTAGCTAAGAGCAAATACAGGCCACAGAGCTCCAATAAGCTTACAGCATGCATGACACTCCCCCTTATGAGGTCATCTACCTCTTATACCATGGTGTTACTGCACCTACAAGGTTGGGTGCAAGCTAACACTAGCTAACACTGAGAGGAAATCTGTGATTCAGTATCAATCCCCAAATTTGCATAAAACAGAATACTAATTCATAGTTACCACACTCACACTGAGCCTTCCCCCTTAGCAACCACTATTCCCTGGTATTGTTGTCTTATGCATGCCATTGACTATAATGGCAAAATGCTGATTTGGGTTTAAAAGCTTATTTCCAACTGTTTTTCTTATTTTCGGGGCTGATCCAGTTTGCACACCACTGCCCTACACTTAAATAGCCGAAATCTGCCAAAAAAAGTTATTTTTTATAATTTTGCGACTATTTCTCATGCCAATGGCCATATATTTGGCCATTGGCATGCCTGCTACATTGAATACATGCTTTCTTTGGAGCTGTAATGCCTTCAGTTTGTAATTTGCAGAAATGTATTCGGTTAGTAACCGCACTGAAGAAGGGTTGTTGTACCTGAAAGCTTTGCTCTACCAATAAATGTTTTAGTTGTATCGGTTTGTTTTTTGCTGCTGCTTCTTATATAATACCAGTTTCATGCAGATGTATTCTTGGCATGTAGTACAGTCCTTAACTTGAAGAGGTCACATACCCAGATCAAAGACAATCAACAACATACCAGACTATGACAGTGAAATACCTGTATATACCTTCCTTTGGTAGTTAAAAGCCATAAGCCAGCCTTTCTCTTTGCTGTTAGTGAAAACTTTAAGGAATCCTTAAATATAATTTTAGTACATGTTTAAAATATTTACAGTCCTTCTTTAAGACATAACTGTAGCTCTTTGTTGAATTGACGCATTATCCTGCCATGGTCAGTAGAAGATGTTGAGATGGAGGCATTTTTCCAGTGACAGAAACATTAGCTTTCATCCATTTTTTGCCATGGTCAGTAGAGAAAGTTTTGCTGGAGGCATTTTCCAGTGACAGAAAAATTACTATACTGGAAGGAAAAAAAATATATATATATAATATATATATATATATATATATATATATATATATATATATATATATATATATATATATATATATATATAGAGAGAGAGAGAGAGAGATAAATATATATAAAACAGCCTGCCAAATTACATTAAAGTAAGCACTAGTTTAGATATTTTTAAGAACAGCCTGGACACTTATTATGAGAACAAGTGTTTTGGTATATTGGCAAGCTAGAAGGGCATTTATGCCCATGCTTGAAATATTTGTATGTATGTATATATCTTCATATATAGAGGGGAAAGTTAATGGAGATATATTCTGCACATATATTACAATCTCTACCACAAATAGAACTCACATAACCACTTAAACAGAAACTGGATATAGTGCAATATGACATGCTGTCACAGTGAAATTACTGTTAAAGCTACATTTATTTCCCCGTGTATAAAATATCATATGCCAAAACCCCTGTGATAGCTCTTAGTAAACTTTCAGGGAATTGTACTTGGCTACTCAAATACAAAATGAATTAAGATTGTCAAGACACTCTCAAGTACTTAAATTCATTTTATTGCTGAATTTGGTCCAATTGTCTAAAAGGATTGTCTCCTGAAAAAATATATCTGTTATCTACATCTATATCTGGTTTATCAACTATACATCTTGTACATATCATATATATATATATATATATATATATATATGGTTCCCCTTGACTTCGACACGCCAAAACACTGACGCTCAGAAGACCGACTCCAGAAGACCGACGAGACAGATGATCGACAAGGTGAAATCCCGACAGCCGAAACACCGACATGGGCAACGTGTGAGCGCGACTCGGTAAGTGTGCGATAGTGAGGTATTTAGCGTTAGGAAGCGGACAGGTAAGTGTGAGATAGTGAGGGATTTAGGGTTAGGGTGCGGGAAAGGTGAGTGTGCGGTAGTGTTGGACTTAGGGTGCGGGTAAGGTAAGTGTGCGATAGTGACGGAGTTTAGGTTTAAGGGCAGGTTAAGTGAGTTAGGGTTAGGGTGCGGGTAGGTTAAGTGTGCGATAGTGACGGACTTTAGGTTTAGTGGCAGGTTAAGTGAGTTAGGGTTAGGGTGCGGGTAGGGTAAGTGTGCAATAGTGACGGACTGTAGGTTTAGTGGCGGGTTAAGTGAGTTAGGGTTAGGGTGCGGGTAGGGTAAGTGTGCGGTAGTGTCAGACCTTAGGGTTAGGGTTACAGTTAGTGCATGTATAGTTGTGTGTAATGTGTAGTTTACGTTTTGTGTGTCGGTGTTTTGGGTGTCGGTTTTATGGTGTTCGGTTTTGTGCGTTTTCGGTCTTTTGGTGTCGGTGTTTTGGGTGTCGGCTTTGTGGAGTGTCGGTGTTGTGATAGGGATCTATATAGATATATATATATATATATATATATATATATATATATATATATATATATATATATATATGTATTATTTTTTTAACTTATGATGCAACACCAGTTTAATGAATGCAACATTTCAGACTGTAATAGTAAAATATATGTAACCCGCCATCTGAATGTATCATAGGTCATAAATCAATTCCACTAATATAGTTTTGAGAAGCCATTTCAGGGAATTATACTGAGATTTTCAGTATAAACTGCATCTAAGGTTCCCATTCTACACTTTAGGCCTTAAATACAGTTCAGTGATGAAGATGTCTTGGTCATATTGCAATGGTCAGTCAGTCTAGATTACAGATGTACATTTTCTGATAATCTAGTGAAGATTTTGTGATTAATGCTGTGCCAGTAATGACACAAAAGACTGTATGCTTATGACAATACTGGAGAGCTGAGCATGTCTATACTTATCGTAGTATAATCTACTAGTGAGTTTGTTAATTGTTGACAAGTATGATTATTTATTTATTTATTTACATGTGTTAACTGGGTAGTATCTGACTGGGTTGAAAAAAAAAACATTTTCAGCAGAGACCCAGGGAGAAAAGCTCTACAACAAAAAGAACAGTATTAAGGTATTAAGGATGATTGAATTTCTTTGTCAATGATTCCACAAAACATTCTCCCCCATTTTTCTGGATGGACTGACCTTGCATGTTAAGCATTAGCTTCAGTTAGGTAAAGGAGTATTTTTTCCTGCTATTGTGATCTGTGTTTCTAACAAACTACTTGTTGTTTTCCTCATTAGACTGAATGCAAAGTTTGTTTCTCAGAATCTGTTAATTCATATCTGCATATTATCCATATTAGTTTTGTTATTGTGCTGTAGCTCTTATACCTGTTTTTTAATCTGTAAGAAAACCAAAAATCAGAGTGATGAAATGAGTTTCTCACTTTCGCTACAAACGTGTAATTACTTGCATTTATCACAGCAGAATGAAATATATATGTTTAGTTTATCTTTCAACATCGTTACCTTGCTGAGCTCTCCATACGTTGTGATGGTTAACTTCTTTTTAGTGCAAGTAAATCTGATTTGCTGTAGGTTAATTTAATGTCCTACTGATAAAAGAATCTAGTTTAGTACCACTGAATATATTTAATTTTAGATAAACCAGTAACATAAGTTCTCCACATTAGCAACTGACTGACAGAACTCTGTCTGCTTGCCTCCATGGTTCACCACTCTGATGCCTTCTTGTAGTCTCTAGCACCTACAAGAATGCATGGATCATGCCATCCCAAGCAAAACCAAGACTCACTCCTCCAAGAAAAAGAAACCAGTCTGGTGGACTCCTGCCATAAACAAGCTATACAATAGAAGGAGGAAACTAGTACAGAAAAGAGTAAAATCCCAAGAAGGGAAGACTTCCCTGATCAGTATCAGCAAGAAACTATGATCCCTCATAAAATCATCCAAGGCAAGCTTTGAAAAAAATATTGCCAAGGATCTGCTCAGAGTTAGTGCAGAATGGCACAAAATACACTGAAACAACCAATATCATCAACATCCTGGCAGACAGGTTCAGCGCAAACTTCACCCGCCTCTCACCCCCAAAAGGGCCCATAACCATACCAGAAGAATGTAGAGTCATGGAACTCATTAACAGAGACATTGGGAACCTCCAAATGCTGGACCCTACCCAGTTTAGCTTTGTTAAGGGCAGATCATGCCTCCTAAACCTGATGGACTGCTTTGAGACAGTTACCAAGGCTATAGACAAGGGAAAGGTGGTACACACAGCCTACCTAGACCTCGCTAAGGCCTTCGACACCATTCCCCATTCTGGTATTATAGACAAGTTCACCAGTCTGAACATAAACCCCATGTTATAAGATGGGTTGCCATCTGGCTCATGGACAGAACCCACATAGTGACAGTTGCGGGAGCTAGGTCTGTCTCTAAACTGGTTACAAGTGGTGTTCCCCAGGGCTCAGTCCTAGGACCCCTCCTGTTCGGCATATACTTCTCAGAGGTACAGGCAAGTACAGGAGGACTATGGCTGACCAAGTTTGCAGATGACTGCAAACTAGGGGCTATAATTGACTCTCCGGCTGACACAGACATCCTCCAAAAGGGTCTCACTGAGATGGATATCTGGTGTCAAAATCATGGCCTCAAGCTAAATGCCAAAAAGTGCATAGTCATCCCCTTTGGAAAAAACAAAGTACCCACAAACTACCACATAGGTGGCAGTCCCCTAAATATGGAAGATGTAATAAGGGATCTGGGGACCCAAGTAGATAGTAATCTCACCTTTGATAATCATAATGCCAAAGTGGTTAGAAAATCCTTCTACGTGGCCCACCTAATCACAAAAGAGTTTGCATCCAGATCAAAAGAGGTAATTGTGCCACTCTACTCATCACTCATCAGTCCCATCTTAGAGTACAATGCCCCATTTGGGATGTACCTTACAAGACACCTGCAACAGCTGGAAAGACCACAGAAGTACCTCACCAAGAGGATCAATGGCCTATGCAGCTCGACTGAAGAAACTCCAGTTGTAATCGGTTGCATACCGCCTACTCAGAGGTGATCTCTGCCTGACATACAAGGCCATATCCAACTCAGAACTGATGGACATGCTCCACCTAAAGAAAACCTTATCCCCTCGAGCCACATGCTCTAGAGATCTAAACCTCACCACAACAATAAATAGGACGTGCTGGAGGGATAGATTCCTGTCCCAGTGACTTCCCATGCTTTGGAACAAGATCCCAATCTATATTAGGCAGAGCTCCTCACTAACACTCTTCAAAAGAAACCTTGACGAGTGGATGGGAAACAGAAAGTTTACCCCAGGGATCACTTCAATGGCTCTGCTGGACAGAGGCACAGGGAACTAATCTAAGGGGACGGCGAAAGCCAACACATTCTGGCTAGGCTTATAAATGCCTTCAGGCAGATAGCTTAGTACCCACCTATGAACCTATGAACCTAAGTATTCTTGTTATATAAGATTGCATCAGAATTGGCATTTTACACCTCTTAGGAAGTATTCAGTTTTGAATCAGTAATGGGAAGTGCAATTGTCTGATATGTAATCTGGCATGTCTTTCACCCCATTTCACTACCACATATATCGCCTTCCCAAAAGTACATTGAATGACCTGGTTATTCTCTAGTACACCTCAAAAGCATGCTGTTGCCCCCTGTTTGAGCTCCCATTTGAGTGTTTTGTGTGGTTGAACAGTATATTACATTCTTGTGATGAACCATATAATGGCTATTACCCCGATAATGAACTGTTAAGTAGACTTATTATTACTTCCTGAGGAGTAGTAATTGCATAAACAAAATTGTATAGATTGAACAATGTTTAGTAATGGTAAAATCCTGCAGGAGTATCTCACAGTTCATCTGGCGTTCTTTAACCTACATGTTCCACTTTGTTGTCCCTTGCGGCCTTAGGTTAGCTGATGCCCTAGGCAGAATGGCTCCATGGTGCCCCCCACCACACCACCCAGTGCCCACATCCTGGTCTACCTACATCAAATAAATGCTGGAAAAGTGCTCTTACCAGAGTGGAGCCCTAGGCGACCACCTAGTTGGCCTATGCCTAAGGCCGGCTATGCTTTCAGGATGTTGACAGGACCTGGTCATCCTACTATTAGTAGGAAGTCATGTTCACCTACAGAAAATCAGATTTAATTGGACTACAAAAGAAGTTAACCATTGTAATGTCTGGGAACTGTGAAGGTTAAACTCACTGTTTCACAAACAGAAACTATAGCTTGCATAAGCTAAGACTGTTTGGGGGATATTATAATCATTCCGTAAAAGTCGGATATAACCAACTTTTGCATTTTTTTAAAAATTTGTAATATATCTGAAAAATTCAGGAAAAAGATAGTATATAGTTTACTACTTGAGTGTAACAGGCCAGTTTATCTTGTGCTGTCCATGCATGACTGATGGTAAGCATGTCACCATACCTTTAGTAGGAATATGCTTAGTGACAGTAACATGCAAGGGATGGACTCACAGAATTAAGGAGAAGACAGCAACATGGAGATGTGGTATGGTCACATAGATGTGTGAAGCAGTGGGGTGAGTAGATGGAACTGTACTTTTATTGCAACACGTTATTCATTTTATGAAATGCACGTGATCCTTGTTGTTTTCATGCCAGTGTACTACTGATGCATCTGTGTCAGCCTGTTCAGAAAAGGTATATGACCTGCTAACATATTTTTTCCTAGGGAGAAAAGTATTCTGCTCTAGTAATGCATAATCTAGAAATACAATTACTGATGCATCATTTCACCTTATAACTGGACCACCAACTACTTAATAGAGGAATGGCTACACATGTATTACAACAGAAAACACAACTTAAATAAAAAAAGCATTTTGACAGTTTTTCTTTCTGATTTTTATTAATCATAGCTGAAACCACAAACAGAACACATTACAGATATTAGGATTAATAGGTATACAAAATAATTAAACATGATGATGTGTCAAATAATATCCAACTGCCTTTTTAGCCCAAGGGAACATATTATACGTTAAGTATTTTATATCCCAAGTATTGCCCAGATGTTAATTGACTGGAAAACTAATATTTATAATATTACAAAATACCACTGTTAAAAGCTGACTTTCTTGTCTTACATGGGCTTGTCCTTTTCTGTTTCAACCTGTTTGCCTTGAAAGCACATGCACTGTGGTATTGCATTTCTCATTTTGCATCCTGTAATTTAAACTAAATAATGATGGACTTGCAAGGAAGCAGAAATCAAACTTGTCAGAACCAATATAGTCCACAGAGATGTGCACCCACCTCAACATACATTTTAGTACTTAAATACATCAAACGTCAGTGCCATTTATGTGAAAAAATGGACTTAATGTTGGTTAACACTGTGCAACACTAATGAATTTCAATGAGCACTGAATCCATTTATGTTTTTCCTCTTGTATACTTATCCATAGACAATTATTTGAAGAGAATGTCATTGTAGATGTGAGTTTTATTTTAGTAAGCTGAAGCCTTTGCTAATTCAATACGCTTTCACTGTGTGCATTCTTGCAACACAATTATTCTAACACTTTATTGCTGCTGTGGCACATACACTATAAATACACACAAAGATCCCTGAAAATGCACTTTATGCATGAGACTGTACTGTTTCAATAACCTTATTTATTAGTATTTATTTCTTTATTCTTTTCTGGATAGTTATTTGCAGTTTTGCTCTATTTTCTTGCATACATATGTGTACATCTGAGATGGATGATCGTAATTGCAAACATGTTAACCCCGCTGTTGCTTAAGTTGCATTTTATTACTTCCCCATTTATCATATGCAGAAAGTGAAAATTTAAAAGAAAATCTTTGCTTCACAATGCAATTATTATGGTGCAACATTTGCATGGAAGTGGTATGTCATTCAGCTTACTGTTATGAGTAATGTACATGGTTTAAATGCCATTGAATTTATTTTGACTTAAGGTAACATTTCTAAAATGGAAATAGTTATCAGAGAATAATCTTGCTTAGTTATATAATAAAAAGTAATTTCTGCTAAAATCATTGAAGACAGAGAGATTCATACACTTAGTATTAATGTGAGCATGATTAAGTGTTATATCAAGGTAACACTTACTTCAAAATCAAATGCTGCAAATGCCAAAATCAAGGTGCATATGTGCCATATATACAAATCAAATATGCATGCTGTAGATGAATACATAAATCCATTCATTGCTAAACAGTTGCATAGGGCTCCTGTAGCTCCCATGTGAACAACAATTGGCATTCGCAATGTTTATTAAGCAAGCGGGAACAGAAGTGGATTGTCAGGCCTTTCTTCCACATCAGACAGATACCACACCTCCTGACAATTTAGAGTCACCAATCTACCTACCACAAGATTTGGGTGGAAACCAATGAACCCGGAGAAAACCCAACCACACAGACAAAGGACATGTAGAATCTGCACAGAAGGCACCCCAGCCAAGGAACGAACTGAAGAATATTTTGCTGTGAGGCAACAATGCTACTCGCTGTGCTACTATGACCTTTTGAATGCATAAATAGTGACATGCAATTCAATAATGTATTATACATGCCAAGTTGTGGGTCCCATATACCATGCAGTTAAATACATTATGAAAACTGCACTGCTTTCAGTCACTGCCTCTTGTATAGTGTCCTAAGAAGGCAAAAATAAAACTGCCATTTGAGCTGCTTATGTCACCCATACCTTGATGTCCATGGGGTTGCAAGGCAAAAGGAGAAGGCTAATAGTGTATGCACTGCTTTAAAAGCTGTTGACACACTTCATTGTGTTACACCTAACATTGGAACAACTCTGGTGTCCAACTACTTGCTTTAAAAGCTATTAACATACTTTACTGTAGGCAGCAACATGAGAACAACATCTAAAGTTAGAATCTTTAAAATCTGTTGGCATGCTTTATTCTGTTGCTTAAAGGGTAGTCAGAAGAGATGTGCATCTAAAATAATAAACAGCCTTAAAAACTGTCCTATACCTTGAGTTCCCACGTAAACATTTTTTAGTTCTCTAGCATAACACAGATGCAGCTATAACTACCCATGTATTACAAAATATTATTATTTTTGTCTTGTCAAACTAGATCTCAAGAAAGTCAACTCTTATGCATCAGTCAATAAATGAATTGCTTGCCATCAATTTTTCAAACATGTAACAACCTGGTTATGACTGGCGATGCATCATAATCCTTTATATTAATACTAAATAAACCTATGAACCTATAGAAAGGAAATTCTAAATAAACCTATGAACCTATAGAAAGGAAATTCACCCCGGGGATCACATCAGTCACCCTGCTAGACAGGAGTCCAGGGAAGTAAATAGTGTTGGAAAAAATAGCCAGGGAATTGTTATGGCTAGGCTTGTATAGGCCCTAGGGCTGATAGCCTAGTACCAACCTATGAACCTATGACCCTATGAATAAGGTATACTTATGGGGGGGTTATGTATAAGATTTTCAACATCTTTAGTTTTGATTACTCTAAAGTAGGTGAAATGAAGGAGGTTGAGCACTGTTAACTGTGGTGTCAGTTTGTAGTAGTGGTGTAAGGGACTTTGGAAAACATATTATGGAAATCTGTTGGGGTGAACTTTTGTGCAGAATAGGGTAAAGTATCATTGTTAGAGGATTTTATATGGTGCCCACCCGTTACTTAGATCACTAATTCCAAGAACTGTTTTTAGTTAGTTAGCAGATTATTTTCCACAATTAGAGATGAGTTGCTTTGTGAGTGGTTCTGGTGGCTTTTTAGTAAGTTTCTTAGGAGGATGAATCTTTACTTTGGTAGATTTTTTTTTGTAGATTTCATACATTGTCCCAGAGTTTGTACAGAGTTTCAGTTATTTGGTTAAGCACTGATTCTGTGTACCTCTTATGAATCTAATAATTTTGGAGAAGAACTTATTTTGCAAGTTAAATAGGGTACTAGGTAGATCAGTGGCTACTTGGGGGGTGGGGTCTGTACTTGTTAAGAGTGGCAGCCATTTTATCTTTAAAAGCCACTGATGCAGAACTGTGATGCTCTTTTTTGTTTGGAAGTTTTAGATTGGGAAAGGCCATTCAAACAAAAAATGATGGGGCAGTGACAAATTCTTGAGGGTGGCAGAACTGTGATGGTTGAAATCTTGTATGACATATTTGCTATAATGAGGTATATGAGTGAATGATTTCTTGACTTGAAGTTTGGCTTGGTGAGTTCACTAATGTGGTATGTTAGATATTTTTGTATACTGGTGTCATGTTTGCCTAGGAGATTGGCATTAAAGTATTCTAGAATGAGAACATTTTTGAATGGCTTACAAAGATGTCAAACCCAGTTCATCTGGCTCTTGAATATTATAGGCACATAGGCTTATAGGTGTATACTAGGCTAACAACCATTAAGGCCCTTATCAGCCTAGCTGTGTAACCCAAATACTACCCACAAATTTGATTTATATAGGGGTGATTTACTGACTGCCTCTGGCCATCAGAGACATAGGCGCCAGACCAGGGGTGACTTTCTGATTACCCATCCATTGCTTCAACCTGCACTTAAATAGGAACAGGGAAGAAATCTGCTTCACATGAATGGGAAGCCTGTTCCAGAGAATGGGAATTCACTGGGAAACATATCTGTTTCTCCAACATGCCCTATTTATGCTGCAAGCAAAATGTAGATATTTTACTATAGTAGTTGTGATGTTGTTAGTTTTGTGGATGTGCAAAAGGTTCGTAAAAATAGGGTCTAGGGATGCCTTGTATGCCATGCAAAGATCACATCTCAGAAGTTTGTATGAAACTGAGTAAAGACACAGGGCTTTGAGGCAATCAGTGTAGGGCATTGTGTTTACCGCCTGTATTTTTTTTGTAAGGAATCTTTGTGGACATTCCAGTTGCTGCATATCTCTGGTCAGGTGCATACCGAAGAGGGCATTATACTTTATGATGGGTCTTATGAGGGCTGAGTACAGTGATATGATGACCTCTTTGGACATAGATGTCATGCCCTTGCTTATAAGATGAGCAACATAGAAGGATTTTCTTACTACCTTGGACACATGTTGGTTGAAGGCTAGGTTGCTATCTACATGAGTTCTCAGATCACTTGACTAGTGAATCAACTTTTAGGGGTGTTTTATTGATCCCAGAGTTACCCAGGTAACCAACTTCCTAAAAGGTACTATAATGCATTTCTTGGTATTGAGTTGTAAACCATGGCTTTGGCACCAAGCATTTGTCTGTGTTAGACCTTCCTGAAGGGTGTCCTCCTCTTGGGAGGGCTCAGTGATTACACCCAGTTTGCAGTTGTCTGCGAACTTGGTTAGCCAGAGGCCTTTGACGTTGACTTAGACATCTGGGAAGTAGATACCAAAGTGGAGTGGGCCTAACACAGAACTCTGGGGGGTCTCCACTGGTGACCGGCCTCTTTGTGCAGATGGCCTCAATGATTCTTATCTCCTGGGTCTTGTCAGTGTGCCAGCTGGCTATCCAGCATGTTATAAAAGGGTTTATATCCAGTTCCAAAAGTTTGTTGTCAGTGCTTGAGTAGGGGTATTGCATTAAATGCTTTAGATGGATCTAGTTAGGAGGCATGCACCATTTATTTTCCCCTCATCCATTGCCTTAGTGACCTTTTCAAAGAAGTTCCACGGATTCAGTAAGCGTGACCTTCCTTTGACAAAGACAGACTGAGATGAACCCAGTTTCTGGAGGTCTTCTATGTTCCTGCCGATAATTTCCATGATAATTTTTCCATGGCTTTGAAAATAAGACTAGTCAGAGTAAGAGATCTGTATTTTCCAGGATCTGTTGAAGGTCCTCCTGTATGAAGGGGATGACCATCACAGTAGCCATTCATGTGGCACAAAGCCTCTTTTAAGACTATAGCTAAATAATGACTACAGGGATTCAGATAATTCATTTTTAGACTGTTCAGGAAGCATCTTGGGTTGTTATCAGGGCCCGTGTTTTTCGCCTTAGTGAGTGTAGCCAGTGCATGATGCCTAGTTATAGCTGGTGGGTTTATGTTTGGAAATATTTTTTGGGGATGGATGGGGTAAGGGGGTAAAGCTGGAACTGAATTTGTCTGCTAACAGGTTCATTATATGGTCAAGTTCATTGAATGTGATACCATTAAACACAAGTTCAGCACATTGCTGTGTGCTGCCCTTGAGGTTTCTGACATAGATGAAGAAGGCCCTATAGTTTTCTTTCACCTGGAAGCTATCTTAACATAACGTTGGCTATCCTTGACCTAATTAGCCCTCTGAGTTGTCTATTTGGTTTGATGGGAGAGTTTTTATCTTTATGGGAATTACTTTTCCTGATTATTGCCATGTTTTTTTTTCCTTTTGTTATATATCCTGTTTAATTTGGGATGTCACCAGGGAGGTTTGTTTCTGGGGCTAGTCCTGGACTTACTTCTGCTAGATACAGCAGCCTCCCTACAGCCATTGATATGGTTCTGCAGAGTCTCTGAGAGCAATTCTGCATAGGCTGGTGTGTTCTCTGGGTTTGGAGGGGCATTGAATTTTAACAAACCATCACTTAATAAAAGGTAATTTGCCTTGCAATAGCTCATAATTGTTACTGATTTTCATGGGATTATGGAGTTGATTTTGATTTTGAAATAGACTACTTTATGATTGGACCTTACCAGGAATGAGACATGGGGGGGGGGGGTGCAGCATTCTCCCAAGTTTGTGACAACAAAATCCAGTATGTTGGAGCCTTTAGTGGGCATATTGACTATTTCATCAAGTGTCTTTGTATTTACAAAGTCCCGGAATCTTGGTGCCTGTAGATTTGAGGCTGTGTAGGATTTCTAGTCTGTAGAGGGGTAATTATAGTCTCCCATGAGTAGAGTGCAAGTTGGATTATAAGTGTCTCCGGGAGGTCTAAGTGTGCATTGTGAGATTCTCATTTAGGCTAACTTATAGCTGACTAGGATATAGTACAGAATTTTGTTTATTGCCATATGCACGTGGAGGAACTCCAGTGCATCATCCTGTATGACCACCCTAGAGGCATGCTTATTATTGATGTATAGTCCTTGTCTGTACAGCTACTGTTCTAAAAATGTGGAAGGTACTGGAAACTTGCCCTACAGTGGAGCTCTTTGCTGCTTTAAACCACATCTTGGCAATTGCACAGATGTTATATTCTTGAGTGTGAGTAGGGCTTGGATGGTGTACAGTTTTTTATTTAAGTCCTGGCATTGAGCAGTAACACCGTGAGGTTCAATTAATTGATTTTGCTATATTGGTAGGTTTCTTGACTTGGCATAAAAAAAGTCACTATGGAGGTGGATAACGTTTTAGCCAGTATTTGAAATCCAAGAGTGGGAAGTTGCATAGCTTCCTTGTAAAAGCAATGTGGCCTGTTAACCATGTTCTCTCAAGCTGACAAATATTGGATCCCCTTAGAATGACAACAGAAAGATAGCCAATTATTGAAATCGATCATTTTTGCTCATTTTGCTCATATTGTTTCATCATCCTCAGTAATGGTGATATGCTGCTCAATATTAGGCTCATATATGCCTGAGACACATAGTATAAATGCTCCATAATGTCTCTCTTCATATAGTCCAGGGAGATACATGTCAGGTCATTTACATCTACATAGACTATGATAGAATCATAACCGTAGCTGTGGCACAATGACTTGAGTGCATTTGCGATTTGGTGAATCCTCGGTACAGATAAGCAACTAACCATTATCTTCTCCTTGTTTGTTCTGGTTAGAGGGGCATCAGTAT
The DNA here is from genome assembly GCF_019279795.1 of Protopterus annectens. NCBI lineage: Eukaryota > Metazoa > Chordata > Ceratodontiformes > Protopteridae > Protopterus > Protopterus annectens. Next base: position 270,338,327 of record NC_056739.1, read on the forward strand.
ATCTTACAAGGAACCCCCGATGATGAGTCCTGGGAAGTGCGTTTGCTTACCTTATGGTCTTAGTGTTTGTGGATTCACTGAAAGTGACAATATGTGTGGTGTTAGGTATTGTTTTTCTGAGTGCCTTTGGGCTTATTGAAGCATAGCTTTGACAATGGGTGGTCTATGTAATCTTTCTTGTTTAGAAAGATTAATTTTATGTGCCTCAGCATACATTAGTCTATGTGTGTGTTGTGTGCTATGTGAGGTGGGTGTTGTGTGCATGGTTGGTGGCTACTTAAGCAGTAAATGACTGTCTTTATTTGATTGGATGCCTCTCTAGCTAACCTGCTATTTCTAGCCCAGAGCTAGCTCCACCAAGCGTCTTTATGTCGGACTTGGAGAGGTGTGAAATAGTGAGTAAGTAACTTTTCATAAAAAAGGAAAAAGAATCATTTTAGTTCTGCTTAAATATTTAAGTTGCACTTATAATGATCTGTGTGGTGATACTTCTTTGTACTTTTCTGCTTTTTCATATTTTAGCAAAAAAAAAAAGTTATTTGTTTGCATTGTTTAGTTTGTTCTGGGACCATAGGCTTCTGTGTAATGTTAAGGTGCCTGCTTCCAATATTTTCCTTGGTTAAACATTGAAAATGTAACTTAGCTGTCATATTTTATATGGTCCATTTGTGGGGATAAGTAGGATAAGACAGTAGTGTAGTGTAAGGGTTGCAAGGAAATGTCAATGGCTGGCCAGTTAGGCCCCCTATCATTGAGAGAGGATTTTTTTAAGGGATGTGTTTAAGATTGATTTAATTAATGTTAAGGTGTCTTATTCCATTCTTTTCCTTCTCTGAACATTAAAAATATAACTGCAGTTGGGCAGATTGTTGAGGGTAGGACTGCCTGACTTGTTCCAAGATTCAGTTATTCCTACTACGTCCATACAGTGTGTACTTAGAAAAACTCAAGTTGTCATTTATCTAAAGAGAATGTGATCAGAAGCATAGCTGTTAAAGATTACATTCAAAAGTACGACATACCTGGTGACATTATCAGAGAAGGGGTTGGCTACATTATGTCTTCATTCTGGTTGCTGAATGCAGTATACAACAGATTACAATATCTATTCATTAACATTTTAAAATAAAATCATAAATGCTGGTTTTGTGTGTGCATATTGCATACTGCTTGGGTGTGTTATGTTGATCACATCAACACATCACACAGCATGATGTGTCAAAATAGAACACAACCAGCCATTGAACAACAGTGAGCTTTTCTATAAGGCAAAAAGAAAACACAGATGCTACATTCAGTTTCATTCCTTTGTATCTGATTTTTAATGGTACTGTATTATACTTCCAGGCTCACACTTCTCATACTGAGCTTGTTTAAAGTATTATTCCAGGCCTCATTTGTTTGTGGGTAGTCACTACCTGTGAAGTGTCTAAAAATGGATGCATTGCCTAAATGATTTGCATTGTTTTTTATGGTTCATGGGGCTATTTTATGGCCTAAATTAATTAAGGATGACAAAGTGGTTGGGGCAGAACAAACTGATTTATATAAGTTGGAAGGATGATGCAATTTATTAAAAAAGGCAACATGGCGACAATTAAAATTGTATCTCTATCCTCCTTATTTTATCAGATTTGCATTACCATCCTGTCTACATCCTTATTTGTAGAGACTCTAACACCTCATTTTAAAATGTTCAGTTATAGCAGTAGTACTTCTCATATGCAGAGGTAAAAACACTGTAGCTACCTTGTACTGTAAACACATTGTTAGTCATCCCAACACTGTCTAGAGGATAGTATTTTGTTACATGGATTTCCTTTAAGTGTCTGTAAACTACCAAAGAAATAAAACAAATAACATACAAATGTAAAGGACTTCAGAACAAGATGTGTTCATCATGCACAAGCATGTTTATTTATTTCCATTTGTTAACCAGGGCAATCTAAATGGCCAGATGCCCCCCTGTAATGGTAGCCTGGGGAGAAATGCTGCAAGTATATAAACAAAATAACATATCTGATATGATAACAGAATATTCAGTACAAAGTTTCATAGAAAAAAAAATAAACATAAACACATATATATATATATATATATATATATATATATATATATATATATATATATATATATATATATATATATATATATATATATATATATATATATATATATATATATATATATATATATATATATATGGGTCCCCTTCACATGGTCGACATTTCAGAATGTCGAAGACCATATGGCCGAGAACATATGATCGACATTCGAAATGTTGACCATGCGGAACTGGCATCTCCGTACAGTGTGGAATGGAAATATTTACATCTTCGGCAATGTAGTGCGATCTCAGAGTTGGTATATTTAAGTTCCGAGGGGTGTAGGGGGTGTATCAGCATGAAGGTAAGATTTTGTTGTGTTTTTTTTTTTCCCACTGGTCGACATTTCAAATGTTGGTCATATGTTCTTCGACATTCTGAAATGTCGACCATATGAAATATATATGTGTGTGTGTGTGTGTGTGTGTGTGTGTGTGTGTGTGTGTGTGTGTGTGTGTGTGTGTATATATATATATATATATATATATATATATATATATATATATATATATACACACACATACATGTGTGTGTTGGAATACCTGTTTGTGAAGTAAATGAAACAGACAATACTTTTAAGTATAAGGATTTATTTATCTATATTGAGTGTAAAGTATTAACTAATTAATTAATTTATTTATTTGAATTTGTTTACTGGGGTAGAGCACTGATCAGTTCTGACCAATTTCAGTCTCAGCCTAGAATTTTATCTTCAGTTAATAACAGATGTGAGATAGTATGATAGGAATGAGGAATGATGGAACAAATAAATAACTATTAGTATAAAGATGTGAAGAGGATTTAATAGTAGGAAGGGGTAGCATAAACATGGAGGATAGATTGGTATAGCAATAAGCCACGCCTGGGTGTGGGTAATGCGGGATTTACCCATGGTTGGCGTGGTCCAAACAAAGACAACCATGGGTAAATCCCGCATTACCCACACCCAGAAGTGGGTTATTGCTATTATACTATGACATTATTTAAGAAAAGAAATAATTACTTTTCTTAAATAATGGCATTGTATAATGCCTCTTTGCTGCCCTTCCGCAGCTGTCTGGTATCCACGGCAGTTGTGATGTACTGCGCATGCCTACGCAGTACATCAGAGCTGTGGCCAAAAGCAATGGAGAAAGCAAGATCTCCATTGCTTTTTACTGTTTCGCTATGTTAAATGGGCTTAACATAGCGAGACAGCTTTAAAATAAGCAACGGAGATGTCCGTTGATTATTGTAAAGCTGTCTCGCTATGTTAAACCCATTTAACATAGCAAAACAGTAAAAAGCAACGGAGATATTGCTTTCTCCGTTGCTTTTTTTTTTAAACCTGTCTCGCTATGTTAAATGGGTTTAACATAGCGAGACAGCTTTAAAATAAGCAATGGAGATCTCCGTTGCTTATTTTAAAGCTGTCTCACTATGTTAAACTCATTTAATATAGCGAGACGGGTTTAAAAAAAAAAAGCAACAGAGAAAGCAAGATCTCTGTTGCTTTTTACACACTGTGTCGCTATGTTAAAGGAGTTTAACATAGCGAGACAGCTTTAAAAAAAGCAACGGAGATCTCCGTTGCTTTTTTTAAACCTGTGTCGCTATGTTAAACTCTTTTAACATAGCGAGACAGTGTTTTAAAAGAGACTTATACTAATGGAAACAGTCCGGGTGACCGGACCTTTTTCCATTAGTATAAGTCAATTTACAACGTGCACGCTGGCCAATCAGCGTGCACGTTTTGGAATATTAATGGGGGGTCATGGTATAATAGGTATAAACTGTGATGTGATTATAAAGTCTGATACCTAGTAATGACATGATTGGGCCTTTAAAGGAGTAGTTTGATTCAGACACAGTAAATTTATGTCTAAAAAATGTATGGTGTTTCCCCTTCTAAGTTGTTGCTAATGAACAACACTTGATAAACATATTTTTTTACGTTTATTAAACAAATCTGAATATCTTTTTAAAACAAGACACAACAGCAAGGAACTGTGGCAAAAAACAATGAAATATTCAAGCAAGACCTGAATATGTGACAATGCACAACAGGGTAACTCACATGTTTATTGATAGAGGTCTCTGCTAAGGGCTCCTTCCAACAAGGTACAGTAACCTCTATTCCAAAATCTGAAGAAACACCTGTGTTATACTTGCAAATAAGTATCTTACATGTCCAGGGAGTAGATAAAATGTAGCTTTTGAAATAGTGGAATGAGAAACTTCCCATTAAAAGTTAAAATCTCTTGTACAGCAGATAAGCTTTTTAATTCTTAGTTCTAGAGGTAGACACCAAGTCTTCAGTCTTTTTAGGTGGACAAGAAAGAACCTGGTATAAAAAACAGACTTTCCCTACCTGGGTACCCCACTTAGGTTCATAGGTACATAGGTAGGTACTAGGCTATCGGCCCAAGGGCCTAAGTAAGCCTAGCCAACAAAGTTCCCTGGCTTACGCCAACACAAGAAAGTTAATTTCCTGTGCCCCCTGTCGACCAGAGCCACAGAAGCAATCCTCAGGGTGTATAGATTCATCCCCTTTACAAGTGAAGACTGCACCTCTACCTGAAGGGATGTGTGATTTCCAATAGATGTGTGAGTCTTTGCTGGTTACATTTTTAATAAACTGCTCCATATTACAAGTTTTGCCCCAGGTCCTTATGCCAAGGTAACATGGCATCAAAAGAGGGTACGGTCTGCATTATAAGTTTTTTCCTTTTTTGTTCCAGTTACTCAATAGGTGGAATTCTGTGATATAGTAACCTGCAGTGACAAAGCAAACCATCTTCCAGGATGGCAGGACATTATATGGCATGGGAGAACAAAGCATCCACAGAATGTATAAATGTTGTTGTGAATATAGCATTGAGTAGAAAATTCCCCCTGTAATTTTTGATTCCAGTTCTGTCTGCCTCTCTGGCATCAGTTAAGAGCACTACTTATGTTGCCCTTGTCAGGCTGTGTATGACTTGGACGTTGTAGAAGAAAGGCACTGATCTATGGACAAAGAACAGGCAGGAAAGTTTTATTCTCAGGTGATTTGATTAATGCATTAATACACTTGTGCAAAAGGACATTACGCCAAGGTCTGCGAAATAAATAATGCAAGCAAGTTATCTGCAGTTTAATTGTTGTTTCAGTAAGCAAAGCTAAAACAAAACAAGTTCACATACTAAAAGTTTGTTGTTACAATGCAAGGCTGTTAGACACAAATTAAACTAAGCTATTAAGTAAAACCCTGCCAAACATGATTCTTCAAATGTATTTATAAAATGAAGGGATCTGGAGGCCTTCTTGGTGGACTATTTTTTGTTTATGGAGTCATACTATTACCAGTCAATAACTTTGTTCCTTCTGATACCATTTTGGCACATGAACCGATCAGAGAAAATACTTTTTGCTGTTTATAATAAATAATGTCATTTTCCTTATGTGAGATCAATTGGTCACTATGACATAAATTTGACATAATCATGCTGTTTATAGTGACAAGATTAACAGATGACAAGTTTAAACATACACACCACTCAAAAGAGATAATGTTTCAAATAAATATTCCCTGTTCTGCTGAAATAATTTTCTTCCGGCCTGCAGTTGGCATTTACCTGACAAAGTTTAAAGATGTTCTGTATTTACATAAGTTATGTTTATTACACTAAGTTTATGTACATTTTCACGGTGTATTAATTGCTATATTTTTAATGCTCACTGATTTATTCCAATATATATTATTATGCTAATCCTTATGCTGTAATTTCATGCTAAACTATTTTATTCCTTTCCCAGAATTCACTTCACCATCTCAGTCCCTTTTGAATCAGTCCCAGGCATATACAATGAAAAAGAGAGATGACTAGACCTCTTCTTTATACAGTACATACAACTCTTAATTATGAGATATAAGACAACAACAATATTTTGTATGTAATTTTTAACATCACTTCATGTAACAAGGAAATTAATTTTTAAAGGTGTGATAAAAGCAGAAACAAGAGGAAATAATATATAAAGCTATGCAAAATACCCTGCTAGACAAAGGTCCAGGGAAGTAAATATTGTGGGAAGAAATAGCCAGGAAATTGTTATGGCTAGGCTTGTATAGGCCCTAGGGCCGATAGCCTAGTACCAACCTATGAACCTATATCAAGAAGCTGGCAGCAATGTTAAGAAACATAACAAGAGATTTTTGTGGCATTCATCCAACGCAGTGAAGCTGGAGGATGAGATACATGGTTTTGGATAATTGTTTGCAAGGCCACATTAACAAAATGAGTCTCTACAAAATGAGATGTGCCCACGGTGTACTAAACTTCTAGAATAATTATATTTGGAGGAGGACATGGGATTCAGCCCCTTGCATGGCAGTTTGAGGGGAAACATATTTTCCATATTCACTGAATGATTCATAAAATTTTTCCAATAAAACTTGTGTGTGATGAATTGTTCTTCAACAAGTAGATACTGATCTGATTTTCTTTGCAAGCTATTTGCCCAGGTCACTGCTGGTTGCCATGAGAACATCTACTTGATACATAGGTGAAATCTGGTGAGGTTGACATATGCAAGAGGCATGTGACTAGCTCTTGACAATGTTATTTATGCTTGGCAAAACTTTATAAGCATTTATCGCTTCAGATAATGGACAGCTGTGCATGTGTAGTTATTAATGGAGAGCTAATCTATGTTTTTTAAAAAGAATGCCTGACAAGCAGATTATTGATTATATTTTAAGAAATGGAACGAGGAAAAGTCATGAGCATGTTTCAGGTTGTAAAATCTGGCAGTTTTTTTCAAATGGAGACCAGGCATCAATTTCTGAGAAATTATTCCACTGAAAATTATATTGCAAAATGCTACAAAAAGATATTGATGTACAGTGAGGTTTAGCCATGTTAATGCTTTGTACACTGCAAAAATGTCTGACTATGTTTGTGTCCTAAGGTGAGCTAATACCTCATGTCAAGCATAGCATTTTATTCTGTGACTACAAAGATCACCATTTTTTTTTTTAGCAGAAGCCATAGTTCATAGGTTCATAAGTTTATAGACAAGTACTAGACAATCAATCTACAGACTATTACAAGCCTATGCAATAAACCACATTCAAAAGTTCCCTACAGCCTCTAGAAGACAAAGACAATATAGACCAAGGAAAAAAAGAGGCTGCCAAGTCAATTAACTAGGATTACCTTCAAGGTGGCAAGGCTATGCCGCAGTGGTGCAGTGGTAGCGTTGTTGCCTCACAGCAAGAGGTTCTCCCATTCAATTCTCGGTGGGAGTGTGGTGAGTGCCTTCTGTGTGGAGTCTGCATGTCCTCCCCGCAGTTGGGTGGCGTTCAAAAGACATGCGTAAATGGGCATGCCTTCGTTGAAGGTTGGATTTAGAGCTGGCACCTCGGCATTCATGAAAATCTACTGCCAATCATTAAGTGGACCAGAGTTCCACTGTGGCAACCCCTAACTGGGAAAAGCCGAAAGACAAACAACAACAAGAACAACCTTCACAGTGGCAAGGCTGCTACTTTGCTTGACATGTAGTGGAACTTTTATCTATGTGTGGGTAAAACACTGGGATATGAATCTATCACACTAAGGTCTCTTATTTGTCTGCTGATGAACGTTTAACTTTCTTTAATCAATTATTTGATGTACCATTGGTTCCAGTAAGGAATAAGAGGTCAAACAGGGTCAGTAATTAGGTTCTTCTTGGACTACATTCGTATCGTGGGCCTTAGTTCAAAAGTTAGAGTGTGTGTCAAAGGATACAGTGTATGTCAAAGGATATGTGTTACACAGGCCATTTTATGTAAAAATAGGCACATCAGTTTTAGACACTTCTCCCTCAGGCAAGAATCTTTGTAAGACTCTGTTTTAGATTCCCTCCCATATTCTCATGTAATCAACTATGTACATATTCACCTAAATTACCAATTATTCTCTGATTGTCTGACTTTTTTATATACAGATCTGGCCTGTCACACAATATTATCAAACAAAAACTTGAAAATTGCCTTAAATTGTTTACAACCTTCTTCTAAAGAAAATAATGCTTATTTAGGGTGTAGTGGGAGAAGGAGCTGGGACTTCCATTTTTTGTGACACATGGACCAAGAAGCTATAAGCTCTTAGATATACTACTCATCCTGTTTCTGAATAGAGTATACATTTAAATATTTAGACCCCTGCTTGGTTAGCCAGAATGCTTCCTTTGGTTTCTTTAGTTTTTTTGAGGTATGTAGAAGATAAGTAAGCGGGTTGGAGGCTAGTTACATATCTTTTGGGAATGCTGGAATATTAAGTGCTGGTAGCATCCAAAAGGGATATACAATAGATGCACAGTGATTTTTGTTGGGTATTAATTCAAGAAAAACTGATGAGTTAAATTTATCTTGTTAGAATTAAAGTGGAGAAGAGCATACCAACAGTGCAAGGTTATAATGCCTTCCACACATTTAGTCTATCTACTTCACCGGCAGAGACTAAAGGTGGAGGTGTCTCTATTTACATCAAAAATAAATATACTTCAAGGCTGGTCATACAGGACAATGCACTTGAGCTGCTCCATATTCAAATCACCATAGGCAAAATCTAGTATCACTTCCTTGCAAGCTATAGGTCCCCCTCTATGACCCAGGAAACCCATAACATGTATTTAAATTTATTAGAAAAACTAACCATCCAACCAGAGTTGCCAGATTTCCAACCAGCCAGGTAGGTGAAAAAAAAGGTCTTTCACGGCAAGTGAAAACCAAAAAAAAAAAAGTAGCTCTGCACTAAACACGGAGCTTCTCGTGTTTAATGCATTGCAGTTCTGCATTCAACACAAGTCATTCAACACAAGTAGCTCCGTGTTTAGCGATTTTTGATTGGCCCGTATACCGGCATACGGGCCAATCAAAAATCGCTAAACATGGAGCTTCTCGTGTTTAATGTGGAACATTGCATACGGGCCAATTAAAAATCGTTAAACACGGAGCTACTTCTGTTTAATGCGGAACACAAGAAGCTCCGTGTTTAGCGATTTTTGATTGGCCCGTACACCAGGTATACAGGCCAATCAAAAAAAAAAAAAACAAAAACAAAGCAGAAGCTGGCCGGGATTTAAACCGGCAGGGTGGGACTCGGGATCAGGCTACTGATCTCAGGACAGTCCCACCCAAATAGGGACGTCTGTCAACCCTGCATCCAACCCAATACCATATTCATGAGTGACTTTAATTACCCCAATATTAACTGGGAATCCTATACAGTACCAAAGGTACAGGCACAGAGATTCCTGGATTTTGTAAACACAAACTCCCTGGACAAGATAATCAATACACCAACCAGTGTTGCAACCATACTGGATCTGGTCCTCACTAATAGACAGTACTGCACACCCCCTACTGTAATGTCTTTCATAGGTTCATAGGTTCATAGGTTCATACTAGGCTATCTGCCCAGGGGCAATTATAAGCCTAGCCAATTTTGTTTGGCTTACGCCACCCCTTGATTTGAGTATACTGTGCCCTTTTTAAGGTTTAGTTTGCTGTGCCTCTGTCTAATAGTAACATGGAAGTAATCCCCGGGACAAACCTACGATCCCCCATCCACTCATCAAGATTCTTCTTGAAGAGATTCAGTGAGGTGCTCTGCCTAACATGAATTGGAATTCTATTCCAGAGCGAAGGGAGCCTCTGGGTTATGAATCTGTCCCTCCAGCAAGTTCTATTTATTCCAGTGCTGAGGTTCAAGTCCCTCGAGCGTGTGGCTCTAAGGGATTTAGATTTACTGAGGTGGAGCATGTCTATTAATTCTGGACTGGACATAGCTTTATATGTCAGGCATAGATCACCTCGAAGTAGGCGGTATGCAACTGAGTAGAGCTGGAGTTTTTCTAACCGAGCAGCATATGGCATCTGTTTGAGTCCCTTGATCCTCCTGGTGAGGTACTTTTGGGGTCTTTCTAATTGCTGCAGGTGTCGGGTAAGGTACATCCCAAAAGGGGCATTGTATTCTATGATGGGCCTGATGAGGGATGAATAAAGGGGCACGATTACCTCTCTTGATCTAGAGGTGAATCTTTCATGATGAGGTGGGCTATGTAAAAGGTCTTTCTAACCACTTTGGCAATGTGGTTGTCAAAGGAGAGATTGCTATCAACTTGGGTCCCCAGATCCCTAATTTCTTTCTCTGTATTTAATGGGTTACCACCTATGTGGTAATTTGTGGGCACATTGTTTTTGCCAAAGGGTATGACTATACACTTTTTGGCATTTAGCTTTAGATCATGGCTCTGGCACCAGTTATCCATCTCTGTGAGACCTTTTTGAAGGATGTTTGTGTCAGCTGGAGAGTTGATTATGGCGCCTAGTTTGCAGTCATCTGCGAACTTGGTGAGCCATAGTCCTCCCACGTTGGCCTGTACCTCGGAAAAGTATATACTGAACAAGAGCGGTCCCAGGACAGAACCTTGTGGGATGCCACTTGTGACGGGTTTCGAGTCTGACATGGCTCCAGCAACTCTCACTCTGTGGGTTCTGTCTTTGAGCCAGTTTGTGACCCATCTTGTGACATAGGGGTTTATATTTAAGCTGGATAGCTTATCTATGATGCCCGAGTGGGGTATTGTGTCAAATACCTTTGCTAGGTCCAGATAGGCTGTGTAGACTACCTTCCCTTCATCTATGGCTTTGGTGACTGTTTCGAAGAAGGCAACCAGGTTCAAAAGGCAGGATCTGCCCTTGACGAAGCCGAACTGGGTAGGATCTAGTGTTTGTAGGTCCCCAATGTCTTTGTTTATAAGCTCCATGATGATCCTCTCCATAGCCTTGCAGACTAAGCTAGTCAGGCTTATGGGGCGATAGTTTCCAGGGTCCGTAGAGGCTCCACCTTTGTGGAGTGGGACCACTGTTGCTGTACGCCATTCTGTGGGCACATATCCTGTAGTGAGGCTGAGATTGTACAGCTGTTTTTGAGGGATTAGTTCTTCTTGGAGTTCATGTAGGACGCAACCCAGGATGCCATCTGGTCCCATGGAAGCAATGTTTTTTGCTTTGGAGAGGGCAGCCTTCACCTGAGCATCAGAGATATTTGGGAGGCAGCCCTCTGCCGAGATAGATACTTGCTCTTTTTTGCGGGGGGGGGGGGTTTGCACTGAACCTGTCTGCCAGGATATTGGTGATATCTGTGGGTTCAGTGTATTTTTTTGTCGTTTAGAATCAACTCAGAACAAGTCTGGGAGTTGCATCCCAGGTTCCTAACATAAGTGAAAAAAGCCTTATGATTGTCTTTAGTGTCCTGTGCAATTTTTCTCTCGAAGCTGGCCTTGGAGGATTTTATGAGGGATCGTAATTTTTTGCTTGTACTGATCAGAGATGCCTTCCCTATTAGGGATTTTGCTCTATCATGTAGTATCTTCCTCCTTCTGTTGTACAGTTTATTTATGGCTGGGGTCCACCAGACTGGACGCCTGCCTTTGGATGCTTGGGTTTTGGTTTTGTTTGGGATAGCATGATCCATGCATTCCTGGAGATGTCCCGTAGAATGTGTTTATATAGGATTCTGTAGTTTGGGCTGTAGTTTCCACTGGCCCTGGGGCCTTGAAGGATTCCACTTCAATTTTTAGAAGTGAGAAGTTCGCATTTGAGAAGTGTTTCACTGTGGTTTTCTGGACTGGGGGTGGGGTCGGGATGTGGACATCCAGTAAAATTAATTTATGGTCTGATCTTACCAATGAGGGATATACTTCAGGTGTGGAGCATAGAGTCCCCATGTTGGTAATGATCAGGTCTAGTATGTTATCCCCTCTTGTGGGAGTGGTGACTAGTTGTTCCATAGCATTTAAGTTTATAATTTTCAGGAACCTTTGGGCTAAGGTGCTGGGGCTTGAGTAGTGCTCCCAGTCTATGTTTGGGTAGTTGAAGTCGCCCAATATAATGGTGTTCGGAGAGATCTTCATGTTCTCCAATGTTTTCAGGAAAGCCGAGTGGGATTCCTGACTTTGAGAGGGTGGTCTGTAGGATGCTATAAACTGAAAAGCAGTCTTGCCCACTGTTAGTTGCACATGGATGGTCTCCGATACTTTGTGCAATGCCACTAACCTGGAGGTGTGGATATCCTTGATAAATATGGAAACTCCCCCTCCTTTTGTGGTTCGGTCCAGGTTTTGGGGCCGAAAAGCATGATATGAGGTATAACCTGGTAGCGCTGGGGTGCTCTCTGGAGCCTTGAACCAGGTTTCTGTCACAGCACAGATATCGATGTTCTCCATACTGAGGAGAGCTTCGAGTGTGTGCATCTTGAGATTAAGACTTCTGGCGTTTAGCAGCATTACCCTTAGTTTCTTGTTTCTTGTGCTGTCTATGGAGGTGGGTTTGACTTTTGAGCCTTGCCTAAAAAAGGCACTATGGGGGTGGCAAGAGCTTTTGCCAATATCCGAAAGCCCAGTGGTGACAGGTGCAAGCTGTCCCTAGCGAAGCAACGTGGCTTGTCGAGCATGTCATCCCAGGCTGACAGACAGTGGATCCCCTTAGAATGACAACAACATTTTAGCCAATTGTTAAAATCGATCATTTTGTCTTTGTACTGTGGCATCATTCTGGGTGAGGGTAAGATGCTGCTCAAGGTCAGGGTCATACCGGCCTGGGCTACATGATCAGAGAGCTCCTCTATGTCTCTTTTCATGTAGTCCAGGGAGGTATGTCTCAAGTCTTTCATACCAGCATGTACAATGACTGAGTCATATTTGTATTTGCTTTGGAGTGACCTGAGTGCTTGCATTATGTGGCGGATCCTAGCGCCCGACAGGCAGCTCACTGTGACCTTCTCTTTATTCAGCCTGGTGAGCAGGACGTCAGTGTGTCTGACAATAGAGTCACCTATTACAAGAGTATCAGGTGTGTTATTCAGCCTTAAGGGCTGTGGCTGCTTGGCACACTGATTTTGTGGGCTATGTGTTGTGCGTGTTTTGTTTTGGGGTAGCGTTTGCTTGGATGTCTGCTTTGGAGGTCTCTGTTGTTTAGGTAGATTTTTATTTAGAGCCTCCGAGTATGTTTTTGTGTATTTATGTGTTTGGTTCGCTGATGTGTTGGGACTATGTGATACTGGAATTGTGTTGTGTGAGGTTACCTTCTCCTCCTGACTGGTTTCACCAGTTTCGAGATGAGAGAGCTCAGCCTCCAGTTTGGCTATATGGTTGCAAGTCTCACATATATTTGAACCTGTTTGGAGGAGGAGAGGGTTGTCTGTGTACATGAGACAGTTGTAACATTGCCTCAAAATTCCCAGATTCACCAGCTGGACTGGAGAGGAAACCATTGACTGACCTTTGGACATGCTAGAGTAATATAGGGAAACTGAATTAAGATGGACCAATAGGGGACAAGGTAATCGTAGAGAGTATAAGAGTAAGTAGTGCTTATGGTTTAATAGTGCTAACTTGTAAGATTACTTATTTGGACCAGTGAAGGGCCTTAGAACGAGAATATGGTGTTTAAATTGAGAGATAGAGCAGTTCTAAGGGAAAACGTGAAGAGCAGGCTTTGTGGAGCCAGGAATAGTTTAAACCCAATTAGGCAGCGCTGCCTGTTGTTGCGCTATGCACAAAAACACACAAAAGAGGGAAATGGTCTCCTTTGAAGTAAAAATAAAACCTGACCCTCAGCTAAACCTGGAATATTCAGGAACTACTCTGAGGCTACCCTCCTGTTAATAAGTGATAACCTGGCAAAATTTCAAGCCCCCATAAACACAGAGAACACTGCTACCTATGGAGAACTGTTCACAGAAACCCTGTACAAGCATGTTAATAGCTGCATAGAGGTTCATAGGTTCATAGAGGCAGCTGTACCCACCAGGAAGAAGTATAGAGCTAACTCAAAAAAGAAGCCACCCTGGTGGAATCACAAAATCAGTAGGCTGTATAACAGAAGGAAGAAAATCATGGCAAAAATTAGGAAGTGCAGCACCCAGTGGGCTAAAAGCACTCTCATCAAACTAAACAAACAACTCAGAGAACAAATAAAATCTACCAAAGCCAAATTTGAGGTAAGTTTGGCCTCTCAGGCCATGGGCAACCACAATGCATTCTTTAGCTATGTCTGCAAACGCAAAAGGCATTACACAACTGTGTGCAGAACTCATTGTAAATGGAGCAAGCTATACTGAGCCAGAAGATATAGCAAACTTCCTGGCTGATAAATTCATCTCCAACTTTACCCCCCCACGCAGGAAATACCATCAAATATAACTCCCCTACTATCACTAGGGAACAGGTTCTTAATGCTCTAAGATCAGGAACACTGCATCAATGGGTCCAGACAGTATCTCAGGATACCTTCTAAATAGCATAAAACATGAACAGTTCTCCATAGGCAGCATTGCAACTAACTCTGGGAAAAACTGCAATCTAAACTGTAGCTTGCTACAGATCCCTCACCATGCCCAAGGATTCCTACTCCTCTTTTCTTGATACACTGGAAAATATTAGGGTTCAACCAAACAACCTAATAATGGGCGATTTCAATTACCCCACAATTAACTGGGAAAACTACTCTTCGCTCAATGCTTTCTGGAATTCATAAATTCCAATGCCCTGGATCAACTTATCCACACCCAAACCAGGGGCAACAATATCCTAGACCTAATCATTACCAAGATGAGTGACCGGTGTTCCACACCTGAAGTCAGCTCCTCATTGTTCAGATCCGACCATAAGCTAATCACCCTAGATATCCACATACCCCCCCCCTCCCACATTAAGGAAATCTTGGTAAAAAATTTCTCCAAAGCCAACTTCATGCTTCTTAAGACAGAAGTGGCAAACTTCATGACACCCATGCAGATGGACAATAGAGTTATGACTGCTGAATTCTACACAGATGCACTCTATAAGCACTTACACGAGTGCATGGGCTGTGCTATCTCAAACAGAACCAAGATGCTATCCTCCAAAAAAGGAAGCCAATCTGGTGGTCCCCTGCCATAAACAAACTCTACAACAGAAGGAAGAAACTGTTGCAAAAGAGAGTAAAATCCCATGAGTGGAGAAGTTCCCTAGTCAACCTCAGTAAGAAGCTGAGATCCCTTATAAGATCCTCCAAAGCTAGCTATGAAAACAAAATTGCCACTGATTCTAGGGACAACCACAAAGCATTCTATAGCTATGTCAAGAGTCTCAATGGCAACACCCAGATCTGCTCTGAGTTACAGCACAATGGCATAAAAAATTACAGAACCAATTGATATTGCCAACGTTCTGGCAGATAGGTTCAGTGCTAACTTTACTCCCCTCGCACCCCCTAAAGGGCCCATATCTATACAGGAAGAATGCAGAGTCCCTGTAATCACAACTATGCAGGTAAAAGCTGCACTCTCTAAAGCCAAAAACACAGCATCCCTGGGACTAGACAACATCCCAGGCTGCATTTTACATGAACTTCAGAACAAACCGCCTCCCCACCTAAGCACCATGTTCAATCATAGTCTCACATCAGGCTTTGTGCCCATTGCATGGCACACAGGAACAGTTATCTCACTCCACAAAGGGGGAGCCACCACTGATCCCAGATACTATCGCCCTATTAGCCTGACAAGCCTGGTCTGTAAGGCCATGGAATGTATCATCATAGAACTCATAAAGAAAGACATTGGTAACCTCCGAACTCTGGACCCCACCCAGTTCGGGTTTGTGAAAGGCAGATCATGCCTCCTGAACCTGATTGACTTCTTTGAGACAGTCACCAAAGTTGTAGACAAGGGAAAGGTGGTTCACACAGCCTATCTTGACCTCGCCAAGGCTTTCAACACCATCCCCCATTCTGGAATTATAGCTAAACTCACTAAACTTGGTATAAATCCCTACTTCACAAGATGGGTTGCCAATTGGCTCACTGACAGAACCCACACTGTAAAAGTTGCAGACTCCAAATATGACTTCAAACCAGTGACAAGTGGAGTACCACAAGGGTCAGTCCTGGGACCTCTCCTGTTTGGTATCTACTTCTCTGAAGTACAGGCTAACACAGAAGGCCTTTGGCTAATGAAGTTTGCAGATGACTGTAAACTAGCAGCCATAGCTGAGTCCCCAAATGATGTGGACATCCTACAGAAGGGTCTCACTGAGACAGATGCCTGGTGTCAGAGCCATGGCCTCAAGCTCAATGCCAAAAAGTGCATTGTCATCCCCTTTGGTGAAAAACTCTGTACCCATGAACTACCACATAAGCGGCAGTCTACTTAATGCCAAATGTGTGATAAGAGACCTGGGGACCCAGGTGGATAGTAGTCTTTCCTTTGATAATCACATTGCCACAGTAGTCAGGAAATCCTTCTACATGGCACACCTCATCACAAAAGGGTTCTCATCTAGGAAAAAAGAGGTAATTATTCCCTTCTACTTGACACTCATTAGACCCATTATAGAGTACAACGCCCCTTTTGGAATGTACCTCACAAGACATCTGCAGCAGCTGGAAAGGCCACAGAAGTACCTCACAAAGAGGATTACTAGCCTCAAACAGATGCCCTACACTGACTGTCTCAAAAAACTCCAGCTTTACTGCATAGCATATCGCCTACTCCGAGGTGATCTCTGCCTAACATATAAAGCTATGTCAAACCCAGACTGTTGGACATGCTGCACCCAAAGAAATCCCAATCCCTCTAAGCTACACACTCTAGGGACTTAAACCTTGTCACCACAATAAACAGGACATGCAGGAGGGATAGATTCCTTTCTCAGAGACTTTCCATACTCTGGAACAAGCTACCCATCTATGTCAAGCAAAGTTCCTCATTAGCACTCTTCAAGAAACATCTTGATAAGTGGATGGGAAATAGGAAATACACCTCAGGGATCACTCTGGTGGCTCTGCTTGACAGAGGCACAGGAAAATAACTTTCTTGGGTTGCGTAAGCCAGGGAACCTTGTTGGCTAGGCTTAATTAGGCCCTTGGGCTGATAGCCTAGTACCTACCTATGAACCTATGAACCTATCAGGGCATCTGGAATTGCTATTTAACTAGCCTCCAAAGAGGCTTTATGATTCATGAATGGAAAACAGCAACAGTCATCCCTCTACACAAAGGTGGGCCATCTACAGACCCCAGAAACTACAGACCCATAAGTCTCACTAGTCCTGTATGTAAAGCCACTGAAAGAATTATCATGGAAATGATCAATAGAGATGCAGTAAATCTCCAGACACTGCACCCAACCCAGTTTGGCTTCATCAAGGGGAACTCATGCCTACTCAACCTAGTGGACTTCTTTGAGAAGGTAACCAAAGCAATGGATGATGGAAAAATGGTTGACACTGCCTACCTTGACCTGGCCAAGGCATTTGACACAATACACCACTTGGGCATTGTTGATAAACTCAAGAGGTTAGGTACAGACTCATATGTCTCCTGGTGGATAGCCCACTGGCTCACAGAGATGGCCTGCACCTGTCGCGCTTGGGATTCCGGATACTGGTTAAGGCTCTTGCCACTACTATAGTGCCTTTTTAGGGAAGGTTCGAATGACAAATTCACCACTGTAACAGGTACAAATAAGCAAAATCTGAGGGTAATGCTACTTAATGCTAGAAGTCTAAACCTCAAAATGCACTCACTCGAGGCACTCCTTAAAATTAAGAACATAAACATCTGTGCAGTGACAGAGACCTAGTTCAAGGCTCCAGAGAGCACCCCCCTGCATTACCAGGCTATAATTCATACAACACCTTTCGGCCACCTGGACTGAAACACTAAAGTTGGAGGCGTGTCCATATTCATTAAGGATATCCACACCTCCAGGCTAGTTGCTCAGCATAATGCATCCGAGATTATCCAAGTGCAACTAACTCTGGGCAAGACCGCAATCCAAATTGTAGCTTGCTACAGATCCATCACCATGGCCCAGGATTCCCACTCCTCATTTCTTGATACACTGGAAAATATTAGGGTACAACCTAACACCCTAATAATGGACGATTTCAACTACCCCACTATTAACTGGGAAAACTACTCATGTACCAACTCTTGTACTCAACGTTTTCTGGAATTCATAAATTCCAAAGCCTTGGATCAACTTATCCACACCCCCACCAGGGGCAGCAATATCCTAGACCTGGTCATTACCAACATGGGCAACCGGTGTTCCACACCAGAGGTCAGTTCCTTATTGGTCAGATCCGACCACAAGATAATCACCCTAGACATCCACGTCCCACCCCCATCCCCCATTAGGGAAACCACTGTAAAAAATTTCTCCAAAGCCAACTTCACGCTTCTTAAGAGAGAACTGGAAAACTTCACGACACCCATGCTGATGGACAATAGAGGTACGACTGCTGAATCCTATACAAATGCACTTTATAAGCCCTTTCACGAGTGCATAGATCGTGCAATCCCTAACAGAACCGAGATGCTATCCTCCAAAAAAAGGAAGCCAATCTGGTGGTCCCCTGCCATAAACAAACTCTACAATAGAAGAAAGAAACTGTTGCAAAAAAAGAGTAAAATCCCATGACTGGAGGAACTTCATGGTCAGCCTCAGTAAGAAGCTGAGATACCTCATAAAATCCTCCAAAGCTAGTTACGAAAACAAAATTGCCACTGATTCTAAAGACAACCACAAAGCATTCTATCGCTATGTCAAGAATCTCAATGGCAACACTCAGATCTGCTCTGAGTTACAGCACAATGGCACTAAATATATAGAACCAACTGATATTGCCAACATCCTGGCAGATAGGTTCATTGCTAACTTTACCCCTCTCTCACCCCCTAAAGGGCCCACCTCTAGACCGGAAGAATGCAAAGTTCCTGTAATCATGGCTGCACAGGTAAAAAATACACTCTCCAAAGCCAAGAACACTACATCCGTGGGACCTGACACCATCCCAGGCTGCATTCTACATGAACTACAGAATGAACTGGCACCCCACCTAAGTACCATTTTCAATCATAGCCTCACCTCAGGCCTTGTGCCCACTGAATGTCACACAGCAATGGTTATCCCACTCCACAAAGGGGGAGCCACCACGACCCAGGGAACTACTGCCACATCAGCCTGATGAGCCTGGTCTGCAAGGCTATGGAATGTATCATCATAGGTTCATAGGTTAGTACTAAGCTAACTGCCCTTGCAAGCCATTTTAAGCATTGCCAATTATCCCTTGTGAGACTCAAACCCTGCACCTTATGTTTTTAAGTCAAACACCTTAACCATTAGGCCACTCGCCCACCCTAAAATATAGGTTCTTAGGTTAGTATTAGGCTAACTGTCCTTGTAGGCCATTTTAAGCCTAGCCAATTATCCCTTGTGAGGCTCAAACCCTGTACCTTGTTTTTGTAAGGCAAGCACCTTAACCATTAGGCCACCATATAAACAATGACATTGGTAATCTCCAAACTCTGGACCCTACCCAGTTTGGGTTTGTAAAAGGCAGATCATGTCTCCTAAACCTGATAGACTTCTTTGAAGCAGTCACCAAAGCCGTAGATAAGGGTAAGGTGGTTTACACAGCCTATCTAGATCTCACCAAGGCTTTCAACACCATCCCCCACTCTGGAATTATAGATAAACTCACTAAACTAGGTATAAATCCCTATGTCACAAGATGGGTTGCCATCTGGCTCACTGACAGAACCCACACTGTGAAAGTAGCAGACTCTAAATCCAGCTTCAGACCAGTGACAAGTGGAGTACCACAGGGTTCAGTCCTGGGTCCTCTCCTGTTTGGTATCTACTTCTCTGAAGTACAGGCTAACAAAGTTCGCAGATGACTGCAAACTAGGAGCAAAAATCAAAACCCCTAACGACGTGGATATCCTACAAAAGGGCCTCACTGAGACAGATGCCTGGTGTCAAAGCCATGGCGTCAATCTCAATGCCAAAAAGTGTATTGACATTCCCTTTTGGTAAAAACTCTGTACCCATGAACTATCACATAGGCGATAGTCTACTTAACACCGAAAGTGTGATAAGAGATCTGGGGACACAGGTGGACAGTAGTCTCTCCTTTGATAATCACATCGCCATAGTAGTCAGGAATTTCTTCTATGTGACACAACTCATCACAAAAGGTTTCTCCTCCAGGAAAAAAGAGGTAATTGTTCCCCTCTACTCATCACTCATTAGACCCATTATAGAGTACAACGCCCCTTTTGGTATGTACCTCACAAAATATTTACAGCAACTGGAAAGGCCACAGAAATACTTCACAAAGAGGATTACCAGCCTCAAACAGATGCCCTATGCAGATCGTCTCAAAAAACTCCAGCTTTACTCTGTCGCATATCGCCCACTCAGAGGCGATCTCTGCCTAACATACAAAGCTATGTTAAACCCAGAGCTGTTGGACATGCTCCACTTAAAAAAATCCCAATCCCTCCAAGCTACATGCTCTAGGGACCTAAACCTTGTCACCGCAATAAATAGAACATGCTGGAGGGATAGATTCATGTACCAGAGACTTCCCATACTCTGGAACAAATTACCTATCTATATCAAGCAAAGCTCCTCATTAGCACTCTTCAAGAAAAATCTTGATGATTGGATGGGAGATAGGAAATTCTCCCCGGGGATCACTTCTGTGGCTCTGTTTGACAGGGGCACAGGAAAATAATTTTCTTGGGTGGCAAAAGCCAGGGTACCATTTGGCTAGGCTTATATAGGCCCTAGAGTCTATAGCCTAGTACCTGCCTATGAACCTGTGAACAGACAGGACCTAGGAAGTTAGAATTGGGGAGTCCATCTCTACTAAGAGTCCAGTCACAAGTGGAGTTCCTCAGGGATCAGTCATTGGACCACTCCTTTTTGACATTTACTTCACTGAAGTCAAGGCCAATGTCAGTGGTTTCTGGCTGACTAATTTGCAGATGATTGCAAATTAGGAGCTTTCATTGAATCCCACACTGGTACAAATGTTCTGCAGGAGGGGCGGACACTGACAAACAACTGGTGTCAGAGCTATGGGCTAAAATTAGATGCCAAGAAATGCATAATAGTATCCTTTGGGAAGTCATCCACCCCTGGTAACTATCATATTGACAATGCACTCCTTAGAGTTGACCCAGTAGTCAGGGACTTAGGAACACACCTAGATAGTAATCTAGCCTTTGACCATCACATTTCTATGGTAGTAAGGATATCATTCTATGTTGATCAACTTATAAACAAAAGTATGGTATCTAAGTCCAAGGAAGTCATTGTTTCACTGTATTCAGCATTCATCAGACATATCATTGAGTACAATGCCACCTTTGGCATGTAACTAACCAGGCATATACAACAACTGGAATGCCCACAGAGGTTCCTCACTACAAGAATAGAAGCCATAAGTAAAATATCCTATGAAGACCACCTCAAGGCCCTTTCCCTGTATTCTGTCTCCAATAGGCTTTTGAGGGTACATCTATGCCTGGCATACAGGCCAGTGTCAGATCCCACTCTGATGGATCTCCTACATATCCACAAAACAAACAACACCAGAATTACCCATTCTAAAGACTTAAACCTTGCCTGTGATATAAATAGGACCTGTTGGAGATACAGGTATGTATCCCAGAAGCTAACCTATCTATGGAACAGGCTCTCCATCCATGTGAAGCAGGGTTCCTCCCTAACCCAATTCAAGTGAAACTTGGACAATTGGATGGGGAACAGGAAATTCATCCCCTGATTTGGCACCTATGTCTATAATGGACACAGCCAACCTGTAAATGGTTCATCTCCCAACCCCCTGCTTACACTTATCAATGGTATCAGCACTTGTCAGAGATGTGGGATGCATGGCTAGGCTTCAAAAGGCCCTTGTGGTCACTAGTAAATACCTATGAACCTATGAACTAGAGAAAAAAGAGTTAAACATAGTTGGAAGCAGAGGAGTTAGATACTCAAGAGGATGTTTTGCAGTTGATGGATAAACCCCTGGTTATGGAATTGTGATGGATAGACTCGTGGCTGTGGAACTGTGATGGATAAACTCATGGCTGTGGAATTGCCTGGGGAGGAAGCCTTACTGACTCAAAGGACCCAGGAGAAATGATTTTTAGTCCCACTATGCCAACTAGAGATGAGGGTATTTAAATAAATTGTGCTGGACAGTGACATCTCTTCAGTTTAAAGTTATGCCACTCAGTAGTCATCTTGGGATTAGTGCGTCTGTTTTCTCCTGGCGAGAGAAGGAGTGCAGTTACATTATTTCCTGGAGACTGCTGATCACCAGAATGCTTAATAACTGCTTTATAGGTGACAGCTTGGAATCTGTGCTTATATTCTGATCCTGGTGAGAGTAGGAGCAGAGTGCATTGATTTCTGATGCTTTCTGGTTGGAGAATGAGTGTCGGTGCTTATCGTATCGGATTGGTCTGGTTGCTGTTTGAGGCATCTACCAGAAAAAGGCTACAAGCCTCCAGATCCTTGCATCATCTGGGTCAAGACTGTGGAACACCAAACAGACCATGGCCTGCTTCCCTTCTTGGGATTGGTGCTAACATTTTGCTTCTGGTGAGAGAAGAAGCAAAGGAGCATTGTATCCCAACAGAGTGAAGCTGTGCTGAGACCAGCATTAGTTGTAGCCAGGCAGTAGCCATTCATGCGACTCCCCTCTTTTCATCATTCTTGACAAGCTTATTCTTTATTTTTCAGTAAGTACTGCTTGATTTCTTTCTAACTTCAGAATATCTGCCTAAATACTTCATCCTTAAGTTTTCAGGGTCTATGTATTAGTTTCCTTTCAAGTGTTTGGCAGTGCTCTGTACAGACTCAGACACCTTGAGTGACATTTTTCTTGTAAAAGGAATATATAAGGAAACAGCTTCAGTAAGTAATAATGACCACCCCTCCTGGCATTTCCAAAGGTCAGTTCCCTGTGCTTTCTCCTATTAACCTGGTGAACTTTGGCATTCTGAGGCAGCATAGCTACTGCCTCATGTACACAGACAACCCTCTCCTCTTACCTCCCAACACACTTGTGAGAGATGCACTTATATATCCAAATTGGAAGCCATGCACTCTCAAGCCAAGACTGGAATAGCTGGTCAAGAGGAGAAGGTCAACACCTGCACCACACCACATCCAGCACATAGCCCTCCAGAACACCCACAATCACAGCTCTTACATGAAAACACAAACCACACACCCACCTTCACGGAGGCTTTCAATAGAAATCTATCCAAACAGCAGAGACCTCCAAGGCAGAAACGCACTTGACCACTATAACAAAGCACAAACCCCAAGAGATATTAGCTCACCTAAACAGTGTGCCCCTCAACCTAAGCCCCTAAGGCAAAACAGCTTGCCCAGTACACTAATTATAGGTGACTCAATAGTGAGGCACACTGATGCCCCACTCATTAGGTTGAATAAGGAGAAGGTAACAGTCAGCTGTCTATCAAGTGCCAGAATCTGACACATAACACACGCACTCAGGTCACTCCACAACAAGTACAAGTATGACTCTATCACTGTCCATGTGGGTGTGAATGACCTGAGACGCACCTCCCTGGACTACATGAAAGAGACATGAAAGAGCACTCGGATTATTTGGCCCAGGCAGGTATGACCCTAGCCTTGAGCAGAATCCTACTGTCACCCAGAATGATACTGCAGTACAAGCAGAAAATGATTCACTTGAACAATTGGCTAAATTTCTGGTGTCATTCTAAGGGGATCCAGTATCTGTCTGCTTGGGATAACATGATTGACAGACCTCAATGCTTTGCCAGAGATGGCCTGCATCTGTCACCCAAGGGTTTTTGGATACTGGCTAAGGCTCTTGAAACCCCTATGGTGCCTTTTTTAGGTGATGTTCCAAAGACCAAATTACCACAGTAACAGCTATAAATAAATGCAATCTGAGGGTCATGCTGATCAATGATAGAAGTCTAAATCTCAAGATGCACTTGCTTGAAGCACTCCTCAAAATGGAGAACATTGACATTTGTGCTGTAATGGAGATCTGGTTTAAAGCAGCAGAAAGCACCATTGTGCTACCAGGCTATAACTCATTTCACACCTTTTGGCTCCAGAACATGGACCAAAGCACCAAAGTTAGTGGTGTCTCCTTATTTATAAAGCATATGCACACCTCCAGACTAGTAGCCCAGCATAACATATCTGAGATACTTCAGGTGCAACTAACGTTGGGTAAGATGGCGATTCAGATCATAACTTGCTATAGGTCCCCAACCATGTCCCAAGACTCTCACTCCACATTCCTAAGCACCCTGGAAGCTATTAGGTCCAAACCAACACTCTCATACTAGGTGACTTCTACTACCCTGCATCTACTGGGAAAACTACTCATGCACCAATACACTGGCCCAGCGCTTCCTGGAGTTCATCAATTCCAGTGCCCTGGACCAGCTCATTCTTACCCCAAATAGAGGAAGCAACATGCTTGACCTGGTCATTACAAACATGGGCAACAGATGCTCGACACCAGTTATCAATTCCTCCATGGTTAGATCCGTCGACAAACTAATCACCATGGAAATCCACATCTTACCCACACCCCCCGCAAAGGTAACCACCATGAAAAGCTTCTCCAAAGCTGACTTTGAACTTCTAAAAACAGCTATTGCTAACTTCATGGCACCCATGTCAATGGAAAATAGATGCATGACTACTGAATCATACACCTATGCACTGTACGAACACATACATAAATGCATGGAACTAGCTATACCCAACTGGACCAAGACACTCTCCTCCATAAAAAGGAAGCCAATCTGGTGGTCCCCTGCCATTAATAAACTGTACAACAGAAGGAAGAAACTGTTGCAGAAAATGGTGATGTCCCAAGACTAGAAAAACTCCCTTATTAGCCTCAATAAAAAGTTGAGATCCCTCATCAAAACCTCTAAAGCCAGCTATAAAGGCAGAATTGCAGCAGACACTAAAAACAACCACAAAGCCTTCTATAGTTATATCAAGAATCTCAACAGCAATACCCAGGTTTGCTCTGAGTTACCTCCTCTACTAAGCCAACAGATATTGCCAGCATACTGGCTGACATATTCAGTGCCAAGTTTACCCCCTCTCCCCCCAAAGGACCAATCACAATACCGGAGGAATGCTAGGCACCCAGCATTATTGCAGCACAGGTTAAAGCTGTGTTATCCAATGCCAAAACAACAGCTTCCATGGGACTGGACAATATCCCTGGATGTGTTCTACATGCACTACAAAGTGAACTGGAACCACATCTGTGTGCCCTGTTCAAACATGGCCTCACCTCAGGCTTTGTACATACTGAATGAAGCACTGCTCCAGTCATCCCTCTCCTTAAAGGGGGACTGACTACAGACCCTGGGAATTATTGTCTCATTAGCCTGATAAGTCTGATATGTAAGGCTATGGAGCACATCATCATGGACCTAATTAACAAGGATATAGGGAATCTCCAAACTCTAGATCCCACGAAATTTGATTTTGTAAAAGGTCAATCTTGCCTGCTCAACCTGATTGACTTATTTGAGTCAGTCACCAGAGCTGTGGATGATGACAAAGCAGTTCATACAGCCTACCTCGATCTCACCAAGGCCTTTGATACCATTCCCCACTCAGGAATTATTGATAAACTCACCAAACTAGGCATCAGCCCCTATATCACTTGGTGGGTTGCAAATTGGCTCACAGATAGAACCCACAGTGTGAAAGTAGCAGACTCCAAGTCAGACTGCTGAGCAGTCATGAGTGGAGTCCCACAAGGATCGGTCCTGGGTCCTCTCATAGGTTAATAGGTTCATAGGTGGGTACTAGGCTATCTGCCCGAAGGCATTTATAAGCCTAGCCAGAATGTGTTGGCTTTTAACACCCCCTTAGATTAATTCCATGTGCCTCTGTCCAGCAGAGCCACTGAAGTGATCCCCAAAGTAAACTTTCTGTTTCCCATCCACTCATCAAGGTTTCTTTTGAAGAGTGTTAGCAATGAGCTCTGCCTAATGTAGATTGGGATCTTGTTCCAAAGCATGGGAAGTCTCTGGGACGGGAATCTATCCCTCCTGCATGTCCTATTTATTGTTGTGGTGAGGTTTAGATCCCTAGAGCTTGTGGCTTGAGGGGATAAGGTTTTCTTTAGGTGGAGCATGTCTATTAATTCTGGGTTGGACATGGCCTTGTATGTCAGGCAGAGATCACCTCTGAGTAGGCAGTATGCAACCGAGTACAACTGGAGTTTCTTTAGTCGAGCTGCATAGGGCATCTGTTTGAGGCCATTAATCCTCTTGGTGAGGTACTTCTGTGGTCTTTCCAGCTGTTGCAGGTGTCTTGTAAGGTACATTCCAAATGGGGTGTTGTACTCTAAGATGGGTCTGATGAGTGATGAGTAGAGGGGCACAATGACCTCTTTTGATCTGGATGCGAACCCTTTTGTGATTAGGTGGGCCACGTAGAAGGATTTTCTAACCACTTTGGCAATGTGATTATCAAAGGTGAGATTACTATCTACTTGGTTCCCCAGATCCCATATTACGTCTTCCATATTTAGAGGACTACCACCTATGTGGTAGTTTGTGGGTACTTTGTTTTTTCCAAAGGGGATGACTATTCATTTTTTGGCATTTAGCTTGAGGCCATGATTTTGACACCAGATATCCCTTTTGGAGGATGCCTGTGTCAGCCGGAGAGTCAATTGTAGCCCCTAGTTTGCAGTTATCTGTGAACTTGGTCAGCCATAGTCCTCCTGTGTTTGCCTGTACCTCTGAGAAGTATATGCCGAACAGGAGAGGTCCTAAGACTGAGCCCTGGGGAACACCACTTGTAACCGGTTTAGACTCGGACCTAGCTCCCACAACTCTCACCATGTGGGTTCTGTCCGTGAGCAAGTTGGCAACCCATCTTATGATGTAGGGGTTTATGTTCAGGCTGGTGAGCTTGTCTATAATACCAGAATGGGGAATGGCGTCGAAGGCCTTAGCGAGGTCTAGGTAGGCTGTGTGTACCACCTTTCCCTCGTCTATAGCCTTGGTAACTGTCTCAAAGAAGTCCACCAGGTTTAGGGGGAATGATCTGCCCTTAACAAAGCCAAACTGAGTAGGGTCCAGTGTTTGTAGGTTCCCAATGTCTCTGTTAATGAGTTCCATGATGATGTGCTCCATAGCCTTGCAGACCAAGCTAGTCAGTCTTATAGGGCAATAGTTCCCAGGGTCTGTTGTGGCTCCACCTTTGTGGAGTGCAATAACCATTGCTGTGCATCACTCTATGGGTATGTAGCCTGTGGAGAGGCTGAGTTTGAGCAGTGTGTTAAGGTGAGGGGTTAGTCCATCTTTGAGCTCATGTAGGACACAGTCTGGGACACTGTCTGGTCCCACTGATGCTGTGTTTTTGGCTTTGGAGAGGACTGTTTTAACTTGAGTGTCTGTGATTTCAGGCACTCTACATTCTTCTGGTACAGTTATGGGCCCTTTTGGGGGTGAGAGGGGGGTGAAGTTTGTGTTGAACCTGTCTGCTAGGATGTTGGTGATATTGGTCAGTTCAGTGTATTTTGTGCCATTCTGCACTAACTCTGAGCAGATCTGAGCATTGCCATTTAGATTCTTGACATAGCTAAAGAATGCCTTGTGATTATCTTTGGAGTCCTTGGCAATTTTTCTTTCAAAGCTCGCCTTGGATGATTTTATGATGGATCGTAGTTTCTTGCTAATACTGATCAGGGATGTCTTCCCTTCTTGGAATTTTGCTCTTTTCTGTACTAGTTTCCTCCTTCTATTGTATAGCTTGTTTATGGCAGGAGTCCACCAGACTGGTTTCCTTTTCTTAGAGGAGTGAGTCTTGGTTTTGCTTGGGATGGCACGGTCCATGCATTCTTGTAGCTGCCTATAGAATGCATTACTAAAGGATTTTGCAGCTTGGACAGTGTTATCCTTCAGCATGGGGGGTTTGAAACTCTCCACCTCAGTCTTAAGTAACGTGAAGTTTGCTTTAGAAACATTTTTCACGGTGGCTTTCTTGTCCGGGGGTGGAGGCGGAATATGGATATCCAAAGTGATTTGTTTATGGTCAGATCTAACCAGCGAGGGGTTGACCTCTGGTGTGGAACAAAGGTCGCCCATGTTGGTGATGACTACGACCAATATGTTATTACCTCTGGTGGGAGTGTTGACCATTTGAACCAGGGCGTTTGAGTTTATAAATTCTAGGAAAAGTTGGGCAAAGGAGTTAGTACTTGAGTAGTTCTCCCAGTTAATGTTTGAGTAATTGAAATCACCCAATATTAGGGTGTTTGGTAGGACCTTTATGTTTCCCAGTGTTTCCAGAAACACGGAATGTGGGTCCTGGGACATGGTGGGTGATCTGTAGCAAGCTACAATTTGAATTGCAGTTTTGCCCATTGTTAGTTGCACGTGGATGATCTCTGAAGCATCATGCTGTGCCACTAACCTGGAGGTGTGGGTATCCTTGATGAATATGGATATGCCCCAGCCTTTTGTATTTCAGTTTGGGTTCTGTGGCTGAAATTTATGGTATGAGTTGTAGCCTGGTAGTGCTGGGGTGCTCTCTGGAGCCTTAAACCAGGTTTCTGTTACTGCACGTATATCGAGTGCATGAATTTTGAGGTTTAGACTTCTGGCATTGAATAGCATTACCCACAGTTTTTTGTTCCTTGTGCTATTTACGGTGGTGGGTTTGTCTTTTGAGCCTTGCCTAAAAAGGCACTATGGGGGTGGCAAGAGCCTTGGCAAATATTCGAAAGCCTAAGGGTGACAGGTGCAAGCCATCTTTAGTGAAGCAGCGTGGCTTGTCGAGCATGTCATCCCAGGCAGACAGACACTGGATCCCCTTTGAATGACACCAGAAACTTGGCCAATTGTTGAAATCGAGAATTTATTCTTTATAACGTGGTATCATTCTTGATGAGGGCAGAATGCTACTCAGGGTCAGGGTCATACCAGCCTGGGCTATGTGATCAGAGAGCTCTTCCATGTCTCTTTTCATGTAGTCCAGGGAGGTACGGCTTAGGTCATTCACACCAACATGGACAATGACAGAGTCATATTTGTACTTGTTCTGGAGTGACCTGAGTGCTTGTGTTATGTGGTGGATCCTGGCACCTGACAGGCAGCTAACAGTAACCTTCTTATTCAGCCTAGTGAGTGGGACGTCAGTGTGCCTGACTATAGTCATCTATTACTAGTATGTTGGGTATGCTATTTTGCCTTAAGGGCTGTGATTGCATGGCACACTGGTTTTGTGAAGTATGTGTTTTATGGTTTGTATTGGGGGGGGGGGTGGAGGTTGCTTGGATGTTTGCTTTGGAGGTCTCTGTTGGTTTTGCAGATTTTTATTTCGAGCCTCCGAGTATGTTTCCATGTATTTATGTGTGTTTTTTACCATTGCTGGTTTA
Organism: Protopterus annectens; assembly: GCF_019279795.1. Classification (NCBI taxonomy): domain Eukaryota; kingdom Metazoa; phylum Chordata; order Ceratodontiformes; family Protopteridae; genus Protopterus; species Protopterus annectens. Next base: position 270,367,741 of record NC_056739.1, read on the forward strand.
ATGGGTCTATGTAAGACTGGTGGTGTGATGCAAGTATTTCCCTTCTCCTCTTGACTGTCTGATCCAGTCTTGGGTTGAGAGAGCTTAGCCTCTAGTTTTGCTGTCTAACTGCATCTCTTGCTTGTATTATTGTTTGATGGTAGGAGGAAGGGGTTGTCTGTGTACATGAGGCAGTTGTAACATTGCCTCAAAATGCCCAGATGCACCAATTAGACTGGAGAGTACACCTGAAACTGCCCTTTGGACATGCCTGGATAGGTACAGTGTAAAGTTTTACTGGATGGCTGGTAAGGTTGAATAGAGAGCATTGTCCTTCTGTACAGTACAGTAGAGTCTAGTGCTAGGGTTTATAAGTGCTTGCTATAAGTTTTGAGCAAGTGCCGAGCTGAGAAATGAATGGCTTGAGTGCTTACGTTGAAAGTTTGTCTAGTTCCAAGGGGAAAAAATTGAAGAGGAGACTTTGTGGAGCCGGGAATAGTTTTACTCTAGCTAACCGGCACTGCCCGGTGCACAAAACTGGGCAAATATGGTATTTATAGCAGGGAAATGAAAAAGATAGAAATTAGCCCAAAATGGCCAATAACCTACTAATTTCTGGGATGAAACCACTCCTCCAAGGACAGATAGGCTGCTCAAAGCTCCCCTCTCTCACAGGTGAACAGAGAAACTTCCTTCTATCCAAATAAGGTATGGGAAAACACATAGATTTGTAACACAGCCCTGAATTCAGCACTAACCAGAAAACTGGACTATACTAGCTTAGAAAGGCGGGAAACAAGTATATATATTTTTTCAGAAAATAAAGCAGATACACCCAAAAAACAGTTTAAAAGCACAGAAAAGGATACTTATTGCAGATCAGAGTTGTAGTCAATGCCCCCAGTAATAAATTAGGAAGAAACACAAATACAGTAAAAGCAGATGAATAAAGTGCAATTTTATATATGTATGTATATATATATATATATATATATATATATATATATATATATATATATATATTTATATATAGAAAATGAATAAACTGATTTAAACAAGTTACCCAATTAACCAGAAAAAAGCTCAAAACTGAGCCCTGTTCCAGCAGTCTTCAATAAGACAAGTTCTAACTGCACAGTCCTGCTTACTAGGGTGCAGGGGAACCCTCTCCAAAAAATATGGTCTGGATCAGTGCTCAAGTTATGCAAACAAAGCTAGATTAAGCAGGCCTGAATCTGGTCTATGCTACAGCAACAAGGCGCACCAATTTCAGAAAGAAACAATTCAAATAAGCAGTCACAATAAGTCTGAGACCAGAAATTCCCAGCTCAGAAGGGCAGAATCCAGCCTCTCATCCCACAAGAGTGCAGACCACAGACCTTCTTAATGTAGAATAATTGGCCTGAAGCCCAAGTGCTTAAGCCAGAACTAATACATTTTTAGAATAGCAGACACTGGGCCTTCAATCAGCAATTCCCAGTTTAGAAGGATGTAAGCTACCTGTCCTGCCACAACAGTGCAGACCACAAACCTTCTTAATGTAAAACAGCCTGTATGACGCCCAAGTGCTTAAACCAAAAGACTTAGAATAACAGTTACAATTTAATCAGGCTACGACCAAGCAGTAATAAATGTAGCAGAATAAATAAAACTGAGTACTTTTAAGAAAAGCAAAATAAAGTAGGAGGGAACACAAATCCAGTAAAAGCAAATGAATAAAGTGGAAAAAAAAATTTTTAAGTGCAAGAAGAGAGGAAGAAAGAACCTAAGTGGGCTGGCCTTCTCACATCTTCTCTCTGTAATAAGTAGAGTGAACACTAGACTCAGAATATGATCTACCTGTACTCAGTTAAATGAACAAATGAGATGGACCCAGGAGGAATGTTCTAACACAGACTTACAGGAGGGGCAGGCAATTCCAGAGCTGCCAACACTAACTGCAGAGAGACACACAGCACACTGTTCAGAAACACACAATTAGGAAACAGAAAAAAAAGAAAATACAGTACTTCTAAAACTGCAAGTTTGTACTTAACAGAAGACTAAAATTCACTACTGCAAGTTTCACTTAGCTTCAGCTTGTAATGCAGATGTTTGTAGCCAAGCAAGTCTCTCAGGAGTTGAGCATGGCATCTACTTCTCAGAGGTCCAGGCCAACACGGAGGGACTCTGGTTGACAAAGTTTGCAGATGACTGCAAGCTGGGAGCCATTATCAACTCCCTAAGAGATGTAGACATCCTACAGAAAGGCCTCACTGAGACCAATGACTGGTGTTGAAACCACGGCCTTAAGCTTAATGCCAAAAAATGCATCGTCATCCCCTTTGGGAAAAACTCAGTTCCCACTAATTACCACATCGATGGGAGCCCACTGAACACTGAAGGCATTATAAGAGATCTGGGGACACAGGTTGACAGCAACCTCTCCTTCGACCACCACATTGCCACTGTGGTCAGAAAGACCTTCTATGTGGCACATCTCATTACCAAGGGTTTTGCATTCAGGAAGAAAGAGGTCATCATCTCTCTCTATTCTTCCCTCATTAGGCCAGTCATTGAGTATAATTCCCCATTTGGCATATACCTCACTAGACACATGCAACAGCTGGAAAGGCCACAAAAATACCTCACGAAGAGGGTCCTAGGCCTTAAACATATGTCCTACACGGACAGACTCAAAAAACTCCAGATATTCTCTATCTCATATCATCTACTAAGAGGCAATCTCTGCTTGACTTACAAAGCCATGTCTGACCCAGCTCTTTTAGAAATGCTACATCTAAAGAAATCCCAATCCCTCCACACCACACGGTCCATAGACCTCAACCTACCACAATCAACAGAACATGCCAGAGGGATAGGTTCATAACCCAGAGACTGCCCATGTTCTGGAATAGGCTTCCCATACATGTCAAGTAGAGCACCTCACTGGCCCTTTTCAAGAGAAATCTTGATGAGTGGCTGGGAAATAGAAAGTTCACCCCGGGGATCACTCCAGTGGTTCTACTTGACAGAGGAACTGAGAACTAATGTCGGGCGACATGATGCCAGGTCACTTCTGTGGGCTAGGCTTGTAAAGGCTCCAGGGCCATTAGCTTAGTACACACCTATGAAGCTATGAAATATGGATTAATTGACTGATATTGCTCAGTACTTTATGGTTGACATTCTTTTACTAATATTTTGCTGTGTAGTTTTGATTGTCTTGTAAACTTGTTGACAAGTTAGTACTTTATAAAGCTGTTTTATTTATAATAGAAAGGAACTAAAGGGGATAAAAGGAAATAAACCAATGGATCATAGTAGATGTGGTGTGGGTACTGCTTCAAGAATGAGGTGGTAAAAGCACAATCTCTCCAACAGTGCAGTATGGTTCAACAGTTGTAAACTATTGGTGTACTAATAAAGCTTGAGTTTCTTATATTTGGTTTGATTAGTTAAAGTATTAGTTTGAAAATTAATTCATTGGTCAACATTTCAAAATCTAATGTATGTGGATGAACCATACTGTGCAATTAAGAATGCTCTGCTTTCTTTATTTGTGACTGCATATTTAGTCCGAAGGCTGTGCATTATTGAGGAGATTGTGCCTTTACAACATTGAGCTTGAGACAGGACCCACAGCACATCTAATATGATCCACTGGCGTATTTACTACTGACTATGAATGAATAAACTGAACAAACAAACCAATGAAAAACTGCTGAAAACAAAACCAAAAAAAAAACAACGCAAAGTGGAAAACTGGATATATACAGACCCCAGTTTTATGATTAGTGCTTTCATTTAAACATTGCCACATTTCTTCAGATCTAACTCAGAACTGCATGCATCCACTTTTAAAACATTTCCTAAATAAATAAATAAATAAATAAATAATTTCCTCATCACATGACTCACCAGTCAACACTAGAGTCACTAGATCTTAAAGATACCAGCTACTTTTTAAATAGCAGAAGACATTACAAAAGTACTACAGCAATTAAATTATTACTTTATTATAAATGTTTAAGAATCATTGTAGCTATTCTTACCATTTCATTATAAAATTAGCATTAAAATACTACAAAAAGCTGCCACTTTTAAGAACTTATATAAGTTCATAGGTTGGTATGAGGCTATCGGCCCTAGGGCCTATACAAGCCTAGCCATAACAATTCCCTGGCTGTTACTTCCCTGGTCCCCTGTCTAATAGGGTGATTTGCGTGATTCCTGGGGTGAATTTCCTATCTCCCATCCAATCGTCAAGGTTCTTTTTGAAGAGTGCCAAAGAGGCGCTCAGTGTGACATGTATGGGCAGTCTATTCCAGAGTATGGGGAGTCTCTGGGTCAGGAACCTATCCCTCCAGCATGTTTTGTTCATTGTGATGACCAGGTTTAGATCCCTGGAGCATGTGGCTCTGAGGGATTGGGATATCTTTAAGTGTAGAATGTCCAACAGCTCTGGGTTTGACATGGTCTTGTATGTTAAGCAGAGATCGCCTCTGAGCAGGCGATATGTGACAGAGTATAGCTGGCGTTTTTTTAGATGGTCAACATAGGGCATCTGCTTTAGGCTTGTGATTCTTTTAGTGAGGTTTTTCTGTGGCCTTTCTAGTTGTTGCAGATGTCTTGTGAGGTACATAACAAATGGGGCATTGTACTCTATAATGGGTCTAATGAGGGATGAGTACAGTGGGACAATGACCTCATTTTTTTCTGGATGAAAAGCTCTTAATGATGAGGTGGGCCACATAGAAGGATTTCCTGACTGTTGTGGCAATGTGGTTATTGAAGGTGAGACCACTGTCCACTTGTGTCCCTAAGTCCCTTATCAAACATTCGGTGTTTAGTGTACTGCCACTTATGTGGTAATTCATAGGTACATGGTTTTTCCCAAAGGGGATAACTATACATTTCTTGGCATTGAGCTTGAGCCCATGGCTCTGGCACCAAACATCTGTTTCTGTAAGGCCCTTTTGTAGAATATCCACATCATTTGGGAATTCAATAATGTCTCCCAGTTTGCAGTCATCTGCGAACTTTGTTAGCCAGAGTCCCTTAGCGCTGGCCTGTACTTCAGAGAAGTAGATGACAAACAAGAGCGGTCCCAGGACTGAACCCTGAGGTACTCCACTTGTCACTTGCCTGGAGCTGGATTTTGAGTTGGCTACTTTTACACTGTGGGTTCTGTCAGTAAGACAGTTGGCAACCCATCGAGTGATGTAGGGATTAATGCCCAGCTTAGTAAGTTTATCTATGATTCCAGAGTGGGGGATGGTGTCGAAGGCCCTGGTGAGGTCCAGATAGGCTGTGTGGACCGCTTTGCCCTCATCCATGGCTTTGGATACTGATTCAAAGAAGTCAATCAGGTTGAGGAGACAAGATCGGTCCTTTACAAACCCAAACTGGGTGGGGTCCAGTGTTTGAAGGTTGCCAATGTCTTTGTTTATAAGTTCCATGATAATACATTCCATGGCTTTGCAGATCAGGCTCATCAGACTGATGGGACGATAGTTCCCGGGATCCAAGGTTGATCCCTCCTTGTGGAGTGGGATAACTGTAGCTGTGCACCACTTATTGGGCATGAAGCCTAAGGTGAGGCTATGATTAAACATGACACTTAGGTGAGGTGCCAGTTCATTTTGTAGTTCATGTAGTACACAGCCTGGAATGTCGTCTGGCCCCATGGATGGTGTATTCTTAGCTTTGGAGAGTGCGTTTTTTACCTGTGTGGCCATGATTACTGGAATTTGGCAATCTTTTGGTATTGAGCTGGGCCCTTTAGGGGTGAAAGGGGGGGGGTGAAACTGGCACTGAATCGATCTGCCAGGATATTGGCAATATCCTTGGGATCAGTATATTTAATGCCATTCTGTTGTAGCTCAGAATAGATCTGAGCATTGCCATTTAGATTCTTGACATAACTATAGAATGCCTTCTGGTTGGAATCGTTGGCAATTTTATTTTCGTAACTAGCTTTGGAGGATTTTATGAGGGATCTCAGCTTCTTACTGAGGCTGGTAAGGGAGTATTTTGCATCCTGGGGTTTTCCTCTTTTCTGCAACAGTTTCTTCCTTCTTTTGTATAGTTTGTTTATGGCAGGGGACCACCAGATTGGCTTCTTTTTTTTGGAGGAGAGCATCTTGGTTCTATTTGGAATGGCACAATTCATGCATGAGTGGATGTGCTCATACAGTGCCTTAGTGTAGGATTCAGCAGTCGAACTTTCAGTTCCCATCTGCATGGGTGTCATGAAGTTTGTAACTCCTGACTTGAGTAGCATGAAGTTAGCGTTGAAGAAGTTTTTTATGGAGGTTTCCCTACTGGGGGGTGGGGGTGGGATGCAGACGTCAAGGGTGATTAGCTTATGGTCAGACCTGACCAATGAGGGGGTGACCACTGGCAAGGAGAATCAGTCTCCCATGTTGGTAATGACCAGGTCTAGGATATTTGAGCCCCTGGTGGGACTATGGATTAGTTGATCCAGGGCATTGGAATTTATGAATTCCAAGAACCGTTGGGCTAAGGTGTTGGTGCCCAAATAGTTTTCCCAATTAACAGCAGGGTAGTTGAAATCACCCAGTATTAGGGTGTTTGGTTGTATCTTAATATTTTCCAGTATGTTGTAGTGAGAATCTTGGGGCATGGTGGGGGATCTGTAGCAAGCTACAATTTGGATTGCAGTCTTACCTAGTATTAGTTGTACCTGTAGAATTTCAGATGCATTGTGTTGGGCAGCTAGCCTGGAGGTGTGAATATCCTTGGTGAATATGGACACTCCTCCGCCTTTAGTGTTTTGGTCCTGGTTTGGTGGACGAAAAGTGTGGTAAGAGTTGTGGCCTGGTATTGCAGGGGTGCTCTCTGGAGCCTTGAACCAGGTCTCAGTTACTGCACAGATATCAATGTTCTCCATTTTTTGAAGTGCCTTGAGAGAGAGTGCATTTTGAGGTTTAGACTTCTAGCATTGAGCAGCATTACCTTCACATTTTGCATGCTTACATCTGTTATGGTGGTGGTTTTGTCCTTTGAGCCTTGCCTAAAAAAGGCACTATAGGGCTGGCAAGAGCCTTAGCCAGTAACCTGAATCTCATGGCGCGACAGGTGCAGATCATCTCTGGCAAAGCATTGTGGTCTGTCGATCATGTCATCCCAGGCAGACATATACTGGATCCCCTTTGAATGATATCAGAAACTTAGCCAATTATTGAAGTCAATCATTTTGTCCTTATAATGTGGTATCATTCTGGGTGAAGGCAGGATGCTATTCAGGGCTAGGGTCATACCTGCCTGGGCCACATGATCTGAGAGCTCTTCCATGTCTCTTTTCATGTAGACCAGGGAGGTACATCTCAAGTCATTCAGTCCAACGTGGATTTGTTGTGGAGTGCCTTGAGTGCATGCGTGATGTGGCAGATCCTGGCACCCGCCAGGCAGCTGATTGTAATTTTCTCCTTGTACAGCCTGGTGAGTGGGACATCAGTGTGCCCGACTATAGAGTCACCTATTACTAAAGTGTTGGGCACATTGTCTTGCCTTAGGGGCTTTTGTTGGGTGGCACACTGGTGTTGTGATCTATGTGACACTTTGGTTGTGATTGGTGTTTGTTTGTGTTTCAGCTTCGGAGGTCCTTGTTGCTTGGGCGGGTTAATGTTAAGGGCCTCCGCATAAGTGGGTTTAGTGTTACTATGTGTGGGTGCTGGAGGTGTGAGTTTTGAAGGGCTATGTGTTGCTTGAGGTGTAGTGCAGGTGTTAACCTTCTCCTCTATATAAATAAATATGTACCCTAATGTATAAATGAAAAACATATAAAAGCCATATACAAATAACATAAAAAATATAACAAACATTTTATAAAAAATGTGCAAAAAAGCATGCAAAACAATACATCCAAATGCATGAGAACCCACTGTTTCTCTATGACAGTAATAATGCTATGCTAGAAGTACTAAATATATCTATTCAAGGCCCTCTATTTAAGCACACCATTAACAGATCAATATTCATTCAGCCCTGACCATGCATATGCATTAAGCACAATTTACCATTTTAATTCTTTCTTCTCTAATTGCAAAGACCAAGGTCCACCCCTTGGGCTGACCAACACTTGCTCTGTTATGATATATTTAAATTCATGGCCCTTATTACTAATAACATGTTTGGCTAGAGCATTAGTTAATTTTTGCTTCTTGATAGCATATTCATGCTCATATATTCTTTTTTTTCGAGGTTCTCTCTGTTGTCCCTACATAGTATGAAGGACAATCTTGGCAAGTGGCCAAACATACCACCCCTTTTGTGCAACAGTTGGGTTATTAGTTGTTGGCTGTTTCTTTGTTTTAAAAGGGGAAAAAAAACATGAAAACCCTTTTGAATACCAGAAACATGGAAACTCTTCTCAGTGCCACTAAACTGGCACGCTGCTGGCAATAGTTGGTTGAACATTTTAAATATCGTGGTCTCTGGCTTAAAAAAAACTTACATGTAATTTCCCATACTGGCCAAACTAAAGCAAAACATCTACTTATATAGTTGACTCAGAGGTTTCTAAATGCTTTTGAAATTAAATATTATGTGCATCAATTAGTAGCCTGCATAAAATTTTAAAAAATACATTTTAACAGCCCCTCACCTGATTGTATCTTTGTAGCAGTGGTTACTGTTTTCATAATGCTGTTATGCTATGCATAGCTACTTTGAAAGTGCCTCATTTCAGATTTCTGATTCTTACATGCTGCCCTTAATTGCTGCAAGTGCTTGTTACTATTTTTCTGGACTCCAGTATTTTTTTAAACTAAAAGTTATGCATATTACCAGTCCAGTCAGTTGCAATGGTCTGAAAGCTGCTGAATGTTGTTTATGAATATTATTAAAAAGAATAAACCTGATATTCATATTTCTGTAAATGTATCTCTCAGAGTGACAGTGATGACCTGCAGGACATCATTCAAAAACACCAGAATGGACAACATTAATGTTGACACATTACGTCTAGTACGGTTACAGAGAGGGAAATGAGTTGCAGCATTACAGCACAAACTGAAGTTTTCTATATTCAAAATGAAACATAAAAGTCAATGTTTAATAGATAAAAATAATTAAAACATCATGATGAGTCCTTATGAAAATGCACATTAGCTCTTACTGATATTAGGAAAAAATGTAATCTCCAAAAAATTCAAAATTATGCATAAAATCAACTACCGTCTAAATGGACCCATGCATGCTCTATATAATTTCTCCCAAACTGAAACTGACAAATTTTTTCAGCTATATTCAGTAGATATTTTCCTTGGATCTGTATCTTAACTTAGGTACTCTCACCGTAATCCCTTTCTTTCTTATCACTTCATTCACATTTTCCTTTACTTTCTTCTTTATACTCATCATTTTTAATAACTATCTTTTTACTATATACTACTTCCCTTTTGTGTTTTTCACTAATCTCCAGATTTTTTTTTTTACTTTATTTGCTTGAAGGAATGTTCTAATATTAGCTTGGTTATTAATAACCCATGTATGCGATGCAAACTAATTAGGCATTCTGTATCTTAATTACCATTTGCCTATGTTTAAAAACTTTTGGCTTTTAAATATTTTACTTGCAGTTGATGGTATTGTTTTTATAGTGTATCATAACCCCTAGGCCTCTGCTGAAAAGGCACATTTTTGCCAAATGCAGCTAACTAGTTAGGTAGATAGAGAGATAGATAGATGGCTGGATAAATAATGTTTTACAGTTTTGAAAATAATCTATTTACAAAGCCTTTCTCTGAAGCATGGTTTGTAAAAATAATTTGTCAAAAATATTTTAGAATTCAGGAGAGATTCCCATTAAAGTCTTTAACCATCAAAGCTATAATCAACTTATGGTATAAGGAGTCAGGACTATAGATAGAAGAGTTGGAAGGGATTATTATATTAAAATTATTGACTGTCAATTGTGCCATCTGTGATGTCCCTCCTCCGGGCCAGTAATCGAGGAGCCTCAATCCTCACCATTGACACCAGCGAGGAATGTTCACTTAAGACAAAAATGGATATACACAGTGAAAAATGTATGATTGCAGTGAAAATGACAGAAATGAAGATGGCAGTGGTCAGAGAAGCTCAGTATGATGAAGAGAAGAGAGAAGTAAAGGAGTGTGAGAAGTGGTGAAAAAAGAGGTGAGTCATGTGGGATGAGAGCAGGAACGTTCCCAGAGGGTTTTGAGATGGGAATGAAGCAGGGCCTTTAAGGTAGAGTGGTTGTCTGTAGTATGAATGAAAGGTGGCAGGGAGTTCCAGAGGTGAGCTAGGGAAAAGGATAGTAGGTGTTTGCCTGGAGGATGAGCAGGCATTTGCAGTTCAAGCAAATTCTGGTTACTGGATCTTAGAAGTCTGTTGGGTAGATGCATTTTGAAGGTGGAGGCAAGGGAGGGGCAGATGGAGGGATTAAAGATGAGTTTATGGGCATGAGCAAGTTGAATATAGGTAAGATGGTTGGGAAGTTCAAGCCAATTTAGTTTGTGAAGGGCATTGCAGTGGTGAGAGGAGGATTTATAGCTGGTAGCAAACTTAGAAATGTTCTTATAACAGGAGGATAGCCTTTTTAGAGAAGAAAGACGGTTGGTAAGAAGTGAGGCACCATATAGGAGAAAAGGAATGAGGAAGGTGTTGGAAAGTACAAGTTTAATAATGGGAGTGATATAGCGGTTATGGTGGTAGAGCATGCCTAGTTTCTGGTGGGTTTTCTTTATATTAGTTAGTAGGTGGGTATCGAATTTAAACTGTTCATCAATAAGGACTCCTAGAAGCTTTGAGAAGCTCAAGAGAGAGATATTGTTTTGGCTAGTAATGGAGAATGAGTTTTTGTCTGTAATGCTACTTTCTGAAGGGGAAAATAACATAATTTTAGTTTTTGATGCATTGAGTGACAGGTGGTTGTCTATCATCCAGTGCTCGGTATAAGAGAAAGCATCCTGAGTTAGATTTAAGAGAGTGGACGTGGAAGTGGCAGAGCAGATAATTGTAGAGTCATCTGCATATTGAATCAGTTTAGCACTAGGGATATTCTGGTGGAAGTCATTTATGAAAATGTTGAACAGTAGGGAACCCAATATGGAACCCTGGGGTTTGCCTGTAGATGTATTGAGGAAGGAAGAGGTGGCTTTTTTCCATTTGACAGCTTGTTGTCTGTTGGAGAGGTAACTAGAAAACCAGTTGACAGATGAGTGGGATAGATTTATATTAGAGAGTTTAGATATGAGAAGGTTGTGGGAGATAGTGTCAAAGGCCTTGGATAGGTCCAGAAGCAGGGTGGACACTAGACAGCCAGAATCCCAGGTTTGTTGATGGTTTTGAGGAAGGAGAAGAGAGCAGTTGTGGTACTGTAATCAGGTCTAAAACCATGTTGTGTGGGGGCAAGTAGGTGCCTGTTTGTGAGGTAGGGTAGAAGATGAAGGTGGATACACTTTTCTAGAACTTTTGAAATAGTAGATAAGATAGCGACTGGCCAGAAATTGGGAATGTTGTTGTTATTACCTCCTTTGTGAAGGGGAATGATATAGGCCTTTTTCCAGAGTAGGGGTACATAATTTTCTTGGATTGAGCGGTTTATTAGAATGGAGATGGGAAAGGCGATGGCATCAGCAGCAATTTTGAGGAAGTAGGAAGGAAGATCATCAGGGGCATTTGAGCATGGTTTCAGTTTCTGAAGTAGTTTTTTTATGGTGGAGATAGGAATGGGTTTGATAGTGAATGAAGGGAGTTGGGAGGTGGTAGTGTTAGTGGAGGGAGAGATAGGAGGAGGTGGAAGTGAAGCTTTGCTGGGGAAGGAAGTAGTTAGTTTGGCTATAGAATCAATAAAGAAGGAGTTAAATTGGGTGGCTAAGGAGAGGTCTGGGACAATTGGGTCAGGGCAGGGGCTGTCTCTTTTGCCAGGATTGAGGAGGGTGGGGATGCCATTCCAGAATTTTTTGAGGTTGGTCTTGTGGTTATTTTCAAGGGTGGAGAAATAGGATTTACGGTTGACTGCAATAAGTTTTTTTACTTTGTTGCATAGTAGCTTGTATTCAGTCAGGGTGGTATGGGTTTTATTTTTCCTGGTAATGTTTCCAGACTTTGTCACAGAGATGCATAATGGTTGTAGTTTCTTTGCTTAACCATGGGACAGTTTTACTTTTAAGTCTTTTGGTTCTGGAGGGAGCAAGGATATTTAACAGGTCTAAGAATGCAGTATTAAAGTAGGCTACTCCATTATCTAGGGAGAGGGTATTTAGAGGACTTCAGTTTGTGTGTTTTACAGAGCTGGAGAAGGTTTCAGGGTTGAAGTTTTTGAGAGAGCGGGAGGAGATATAAGTGTGGGATAGTTGTAAGGAGGAGGGAAGGTGACGAGTGAAAGAGGAAAGATGATTGCTAAGAGTGTCAGATAGGATGCCACTGTCAGAGATGTATTGGGGGTGTGAAACAAGAATCCGGTCAAGAGTAGTACCAGAGGAGAAGTGTTTTGAGGGCCTGGTAGCAGAATTTATTAGATGTGAGAAGTTGTATAAATTTATGTTGTGTGGAGAAGTAGGAGATTGAATATCGGTCCAGTTAATATTAACGTCACCAAGAATTATGGTCTCACTGGTAATGTTACAGAAGAACCAGGAGAGGATATCTGCAAGAATTGGGATATTGTCTCCTTGGGGAATGTAAAGAGTGGCTATACATATGTGTTTGTTTCTATTCATCTGGAGGAGGCTCGGGATTAGTTCGGCATTGGTGAACTGGGATATGGGTTTGGTGAAGGGAGTAACTGTAAGGGAGGAGGAGTAGAGAAGAGCTACTCCACTATGTTTGTTGAGGGTCTTGTCATTTCTAATTATATTGTAACTGGGGGGAGTGAGTTCAGGATCTTTTATGTGTGGCTTTAACCAGGTTTCAGTAATGGATATGATATCTGGGTGGTCATGTGGGAGCCAGGCATGGAATTTTGGAATCTTGTTACATAAGCTTTGAGCATTCAATGTATTGAAAAGGAGGTGTTTGCAGGATGAGGGGGAGATGAAAGGGATGGGTTTGAATGAAGAGAGGCAGAGGGACCAGGGTTTCGGTGAATGTCACCAGAGAGAAGGTTGGTAATAAGTTGATGAATATGGGAAAAGAGGAATTTAGAGTGTTTAGTGTCCTGCTTGAGAGTTGTGTGTTGCGTTATAGAAGTATTGCAAGGGATTGGAGATGAGAGGCAGTGAACATGAATTAGTTTATAAGGGAATAGGAGGTTGCTATTGAAGAAATAGAGATGAGGGGATATAGTGGTTGTGGGGTGTTTAACATATGTCGGGCATGTAGAAGTTATGTGAAAGTAGCGAGAGTAATTAGAATTTGGAGGACTGGTGAGAAGGTGAAGGTAGGTTAGGAAGAGAAGAAGAGAAAGAGTACAAAGGATGTGGGTTTGAGAATTGTGGTAATGGGAAACATAGTAGAGTGGAGAGCAGAATGGGTATGGGATTAGTCAAGTTAGTTCTAAAGTGGAAGATAGCTAAGGGGAGAAGGGAGAGGGAATAGCTAGTAATTTGTAATAGGAAGGGTTAGTTGTAATTACTATAGCAGATTGAGTGGTTTGAACTCTGGTGGGTGTGGTTTAGTCAAGTTTAAATTACAGGTACCGGGGGCAGGTGGGATATGGGGGTAGGAAGGGGAGCGTAGTGAGCCCAAGGATAGCGAAGGTGAACAGAGTGGGATGAGCTAAGATCCAAGCAAGTTTATGTTTAAGAAAAACAATCAGAATTCACCCATAACTGCTATGAAGCTGTAAGTCATTTTTTAACCATTTATCAGGTGGAAAAACAGGATAACCTTGTATCTGTAGGCTACTGTGCTCTCAGTTAAATTAACAACCACACACAGTATTTGATCAGTCATGGATACTATTTGCTAACAGAAGGGAATAAAAGAAAAATGGAAGATGAGTGAGTGTGTGTGTGTGTGTGTGTGTGTGTGTGTGTGTGTGTGTGTGTGTGTGTGTGTGTGTGTGTGAGGGGGTCTGCTTACAAGCCAAAGCAGAGTGCTCTCCAGGGGATAAGGAATATTAGCTCAAACAGGTAGACACATACACAAAGTTAACTTTAGCCCACCGGCCGGATTAAAGATAAAGATGTTACAGCAGCTGATTACTTAGAGTAGTGTTAGGTCTAGAAAAGAAGAATACAGAGAGGAGTAAGCACTTTTGAGATGGTAAAGATACATTATAAAGACTACAAAACAAACTGAGCAGATAGCTACTGCATACAGGATAATGTGTCATGAATCAACTGCTAGTATATGCAGATACTGAGCCAATTAGATAATACATTAGTGAGAAGGGACCTCAGTTGACAGGTATAAAATATAGCGAGCAGCACTCTGTCCTGGGTCACTAATGTGATTCTATGCATCACTTACACCACAATTATATAGATTATAATTAGACACCAGTATGAGCTGTCTATGCAAAGCCACTTACACCACAATTACATAGATATCATTAGACACCAGTATGAGCTGTCTACGCACAGCACATATACAGGAATACTATTAGTTAACAAGGTGCAACTATGCAAATAGCACATACTAATATACTAAACAACTTGGTGCAGACAAACACAATGCTAGCATGCCATAGTAACCTCCAGTAATACAGCATAAATCATATTAGATGTCTATGGAACACAATTCAACATAAATAAGCATATACAGTTGTAAAAACACTTACTGAAGAAACACTGAGCTCTTCATGGGGCCTGTAGCAGGGTGGCTGTAGTTTTAAAAATGGAGCCTGCAGAGGTAATATTTATTAACTTTGGGATTGGCTTATATATATATATATATATATATATATATATATATATATATATATATATATATATATATATATCTCCAGCCCAACAGAATACTATTTTATATATATATATATATATATATATATATATATATAGTGCACACACACACACACACACACACACACACACACACACACACACACACACACACACACACAAATATATGTGTGTGCATATATATATATATATATATATATATATATATATATATATATATATCTATATATATATTATTTTGTTGGGTTAGATAATGGGTAGTGGGGTCAAAGTAGTGTATGCTTGATGATGGTTCAATTTTATGCATGTTGGTATGTTATTTCCATGGTCTGGTTACCTATACAAGAATTAAAAATGTAGTTTGATTTGAATGTTAAGATTATCATAGTTAAAGTGTCCTACACATTTTCATATGCCTAAATGGCAGAAAGATAATAGAGAAATATTGATTCTAACATACTTTAAGACATGTGATTGTTTATTTCAAATGCTTTGACTATTCATTAACTTCTTAGTTGTTGTATTATGAAGGTTTGTTTTTTCCTAGGGTCCAATGTATGTTGAGCAATGATTCTTTTATCTATATTTAATAAGATGGTATACTGGATATTTTAAGTTTGTATTTTAGTAGTTTACAAAGTTTAAGATCATTTCTGATTGATAATATTATTTTATTTATAAATACGATTTATATGTTCTGTTAAATCTACACTATGGAACAATGAGATTTATAATATGAGTATGCTTAATTATTTTAATTGATGTTGTTATCTATCTAATATTAAGAAGCTGTAGCAATGATTTGGGATTACAGGGTGTAATGGAGTTCTTAGTGAGTGCTTTGTATGATAATTTCATCAAACCAGGAATTTGTTATTCCATGTTAGGGGATGTGAATGCTTTTAAAATTAACAATTTTTGTAGGGTATCTCTCCATAACAAGTTTTAATAAATCTTAGTTTTGTTTATGTTTAGTGTATGTTTATCAACAATTTCTTATCTTTAAAAATTCCACTTTACAAATGTATTTCACTCAATATTAATGGTCTAAATAGTTCAATAAAGAAAGGTGGTTTAATTAAATACTTAAAATTACACAAACCCCATATATTTTTTACAGGAAACACATTTATTGAAAAAGGACATAGACAGACTGTTATTAAAAGATTATTCAATTCTAGTGGGCTCACATTTTGGTTCAAAAAGGAGAGACACTTTTATTCTTTGGAATAGGCATTAGTTATGCTGAAGGCTGTTAATGCCTTCTCAGATAAAAATGGTATGCTGGGGTTGGTTTTTCTTGAAATTAATGTAAAATATTTTACATTTGTTAATATCTATTGGATTCCTGGTATTGGCGCTAAGGGTGCAAATAAATACTTAGACATCATAGATTTACATTCAAAGGGAGAAATATTAATAGCTGGTCATTTTAACTGTGTTTTATTAAAATAAGATACTACTTATGATAAGAAGCCTAGACTATCCTCTATTGCAAAAAAATTGGATCATTTTATAGATTCAATGAATATGAGAAATAGTTATGACTTAAGGTTGGCAAAAATCTCTTAATTCTACTCACTATTCATATAGATTTGGTACTCAAAAAAATATCAATAAAGCCTTTATTTAATAGTGGTTTATATTCCAAAATTGAAGAAGGACAGATAATATCTTGTCCTTTATCTGATCACAATGCAATTTCCTTTAGTGTTTCATTGAAACCAAATAATTTAACTTATTGTCAGAGAGTTCCTGCATATATAGTTAAAATTAAAGACTTTAACTATTGGATTTTGAAGAAATTAAATCAATGTATAGAGTTTAACGATGATGGAGAAGTTACAGATATTATTTTAAGGAATTCATTAATTGCTTCTTTATATGGTACAGTTAAAACTTAGTATACTTCCAAAAGAAAAGAGTGGGATAAAGAGTTAAATGATTTGCAATCGAGTACAGATAACTTAAAATTAAATTGAAATCCCAATGATAATTCCACTACTTCTGAGTTGAAAGTTTTAAATTAGAAATATCTTGAAATACTACATCATAAGATTTTAATAAATATTGAAAAATTAAAGTTACAATCATACTCGACAAACCCTAATAAATTTATGTAAATTAGCAATTAGAGCAAAGAAGTTAGACAATGTGAATTATATTAAAGAGATTTCATATAAAGTTGGAGACAAAAATAAGGCAATTGATTAAAAGACATATTAGAATGTCTCAGGAATCATTATGTACAAATTAACAATAATGTGTCATTGTTGGATAATGGTAAGTTAGTTGAAAGATTCTTGAAAGAAAATATACATTACAAGTTAACTAGAGAATAGAAAATCAGAATAGGTAAGTCATTCTTTTTTGCAGAATTAAAAGAATAAATTAAAAGTCTTAAAACTAATAAAGGTCCAGGGTTAGATGGTACAATTCCTGAGTTATATAAGCTAATTCCTGATAATATATTGAAAGTATTGTTAAAAACTTTTGAAGAAGTTAGAACTACTTCAAATACTCCATTTATTTGATTTATTAAACATGACAGAAAATGCAGAGCTACAGTGGATTTTAAGGTTAGGAGCACATAGGGGATTGGGTCTGAATGACCATGTACCCCTAAAACCAGTATTAAAAGCTAGGAGAAGTAAATGAATGTAGTATGCTGTATTTTTACATGCTGCATTTTTTATGTGCTGTTTTTATATACTGTTGCTTTAAATGCAGATCTCTTGTGCTTTAATTTGGATTTTGAATTGATAGGTTAATTGACATTAAAACCTGATATAAAAGATGTCTATGTGCTTTATTCTTTTGTCTGATGAAGCGGTGGTGAACACTGCGAAAGCACTAACTTTTAATAAAATTTGTGGATTTTACAACTGCTGAGCCTTGTCTTCCTGCCTATTACCAGCTGTGGTTTTTGTTTGGACATTTGCTTGGGCTTGTTGTTGGAATACACTTGCTGCTTTTGAGATTTTGTGCTACTTTCATTAATAGGTGCTATCTTTGGTGTTTAGCCTTGCTATCTTAGTAAACTGTTTTTGTGCAATATTTTGATAAATATGCAGGGGAAGATATGCATGTTTGGCCTGTGTAAGCAGTTGTTTGTTCTCAGTGACTTTCTATCCATAGATATATCAATCTTTAACAATTCATCTTTAGACAATGCTACATCAAGAAAACTGATATTGCCAGAAGATAATTCACTTTTACATTTTAGAAAGTCAGTGGTTTCAGTGATGTATTTCTGGAAGCCTTTAAATTCATTTTCATTTCCATGCCAGATGATAAATAAATCATTCACAAACCTCTTATAAAAATAATTTTATGTCTATAAGGATTGGTATCATTAAGTACATACTTGCTTTCCCACTGGAACATCACTAGATTGGCATAGGTGTTGGCACTGGAGTTCCCATTGCAGTACCTTTTATCCGATGGCATATTTTTCTCTTGAAACATAAAGGTTTAGCTAAGTGTTTAAGGGTTTCTTGATAGATGGCAGTTATACTTCTAAAATTCAGCTCTTTACTGAAGATGTTTTGTTAAGTGGTGATATTGAATTTTTGATAGAGCATACAGTTAACTCTTTAAAATATTTTGAAAAGATTTCATGCTTAAAGTTTAATCATAATAAAACAAAAATATTCCTTATTAATGAAAAACAAATATATTTTTAAAAAATATAAGAATTTTAATTGGCAAAATTCGCAAATTAAATATCTGGTAATTAGTATTACTTCTAATTGGAAGGATTTGGTCTTGGTAAATTATAAAAACTTAATAGATACACTGACTAAATTAGGTAATAATTGGAATAAATTGTTTTTTACAATGGAAGACTGACTTATACTGAGTAAAATGGTAATTTTTGCCAAGGGTCTTATTCTACTTTCAAAAAAGATTTTAAATCATATAAATTCCAATCTTATAAATTTTTATGGTATCCACAAAAGCAAATGATATCTTTTGACTGGCATACAAAAAGCTGGCAGGAAGGTTGTATCGGTTTCCCTAATATTGAATTATATGCTAAGCATATCATCATAAAAATAGTAGTACAGTGGGTATATCCCTTATGTTTCATGCTGGAAAACAAAACATAAAAATATTACTTACTAATAATAAATTTGATGTAGAGTATTTTTAACCCCTCATAAACTAGCATTAATTTATAAATCAGAAAAAAATAATTGTTGGAGATGTGGGGAAGTCCTTGATGCTGATTGGGTTCACGTGTTATTAGAATGTAGAAGTGTGTCTCCCTTTTGGCTGAATTTCAGAAATTTTGTTCAAGCATTGTAGTTAGACAAATGTAGTCTATCAGATTCCTTGATTCTATTTAATATCCCAATATCAGATTGCATTCCAGCTACGCAATACCTCCACTTTGGTCTATTCTAGCTATAGTTTGGAAAATATTATAAAAAATTGAAAATGTAAAATTACCCTTTCTTTTACAGAATTTATCTATTTAGTTAAGACTGTATGTAAGAATAACAATTGTATAACTATTTGCTAAGTCCATAACAAGAGAATTTATACAGACCTAAACCACTTTTCCAATAAACCAGTGAGTTTTTGCCACAATACTTATTCAACAGTTTGCAATTCATTCTTACAATACTTATTCCTCAGCATGAGCAACTGGCAATAACCCCTAGAGAGTACCTTCTGCAGTTGTGCAAGTGCATCTTCACAATGAACCAAACAGATCAGAGGGGATTATAAACTGTTGAAATGAAAACTTTAAATGTACAATTGTTATGCCTTTCTTTAAATGTTTGATTTCTGTTTAATCATTAATTCATTTTTTTCAACAAAAAAAAGAGTACTTACTTAAACGTGAAAGTACTTTAACCAACAAATAACTTTGATCAGATGTTCTAAAAGTAGAAAATTAACATAAGGAGGCAGTAAGAAGGGAGAGTATAACCCAGGGATGCACTAGAAGAGACTTTCCCAGTACAATGAAGGAATTCTTATTCCTCAGCATGAGCAACTGGCAATAACCCCCAGAGAGTACCTTCTGCAGTTGTGGAAGTGCATCTTCACAATTAACCAAACAGATCAGAGGGGATTATGAAAAGGGGAAGTAAATTGTCACAGTCTGCTACAAAATACCCATAGGAAGAAAGACATTAAAATGTAATATGTACACCTCAGAATAGATGAAGAAGAGGGTATGTTAAACTGTTTTAATGTACACTGTATACTTTGGCATCTCCTTGTGGGTGTGTGAAAAAGAGGAAATGGACATGAAGCATCTTAATGGCAAGGTGCAGATGTTTTTCTTTTCAGAAATAAATAGATGTATGAGAAGTTTTCATAAATTTAAATGTTTAAGGCTCAGCCTTTGGATGTAGTTGCAATTATTACGTAATTTATAATTTACGTATTTGTGTATACACTTTTTACACAACATAAGAACAGTGTATATTACGTATAAGAGCACTGATAGATATTATATCCCTTTATGATAGAAAAGGTTGGAAGTTTTGTGTTTTAAATCGCAAAATTATTCACATTTTTAAAGTGAAGTTTTGTTTTGTTTTGTTTCTAACATTTTAGCTGCTGGTTCTGTATGATTTTAAACTCACAAGCTGTTGAATTGGTAATTGGTAATTTGTTTTCTAATTGGTTAATTAGTTAACAACACCCTTTTTAAAGAAAGTTTGATACTACAACTGGTTGTTTCATTTTTGTCTGAGGAAGGAGAGATAGGAGTCTCTCCGAAAGTGCTTGTGGTTAATAAAAGCTCTAATATTACAGCGCATGGACTTTTGTTGCCTTCTTTGGAACAGTTTTACCGGACTGTGGATTTTACTTTATCATCTGTTTTCCTTACGCTTAGCAGCTTGTTCCCTCGAATTTTTGTTCTTTTGTAGTCTGTTTGGTTTTTGGAATCGAAGTTTTCATAAGGAAGCTATGATTTCCAAAACAATTGTGACCCACAGAAATGCTGCATAGATAAAATCATCTTTTACTTGTTCTTGAAGAAGAAAACCAGATGAATCCCTAGGGCAAACTGAATAGTGACATAGAAAAATAGCATAGGCAAAATAGTCTTTTTTCTGATACATACATAATATACATATACATATATATAATCCTAATATAAAAACAACATTTTGTAGTATACAGAGTTTGTATATATTTTTTCTATGACTGATTGAGGAACGTTTTAGGTAGGTAAGAGCTTCCTTTGAAATCCTCTTCATTTGTTGATGACTTCTTCCCATTTTTTAGTGCAGAATACAAACAGGGGAAGTATTCCCAAACCCAGTTTAGAGAGTAGTCAATAGTTATGATACCAATCAATACTTTTTCTTTCGTTTGAAATAAGGGGATTGAGACAGTCATCCTAAAATCTTCTTTTTGGCTAGGGCCCTCAGATTGAGGAATATTTCAGTACAGGGTCTATCAATTTGGTTAGCAGTTGTACATGTGGGAGGTACAACATACAGTAAAAGAACAGCATATGTGTACTATATATTGCTATGAAAAACACCACTAATATTCTCATCCTGTTATTTCTAAGGTTACATAGCAGTAAAAAAACTGAAACTTAAAATGTTCTGGCATAAATATATAATCTTAGGCTTGTACTATAATTGTTAAACTTATATACCAAATTATACTGTTATTGTCTTTGTCTTGACCTTTTATGTTGTTGTAATTTGTGGAGCTTTTCTCCCCGGGCCTCCACTTTGTCTTGACCTTTTATGTTGTTGTAATTTGTGGAGCTTTTCTCCCCGGGCCTCCACTGAAAATGGACATATATCCAGCTGGACTAGCCCGGTCAACAAATGTAAAATAAAATAAAATAAAAAAATATTACTAATACACTGCTTACTATAATGAAAAAGAAAACAGAAAATAATCTGTTCAGTATTATTTTTTGACCATTATAAGTAAAAATTCCTTTACTTGAAAGTTCACTTGCCCGGAGAACTTTGTGTTTTTATTGTTTTGAATATCACATTTCTCCTGTCAAACTGGCTGTTGACTCAGTTCTGTATAACATGTCTGTCTACTCCTTACCAGCTTTCAGTAAGTTTCATGACTAAATATGTTTGGACTGTACAATAGCCTAGACTATAAATGGCAATGATGTCTATGACATTAGTCACTTTAGAAATGTTTACTAATCGCTGGGAGGGTACATAGCATGAGAAATAACCAAGAGCAATTTCCCTCTAACCTTTTATAAATAGTATAAAATAGTTTACTTCAAGGCTAGCACTGTAATTAATAAACATGCTTACAATGGAAACCTTCAGGTTTATAACTTAGAATTGCAAGAATTGTTTTTTTTTTTGCTTTTCAGGATCATCTGGCAGCTTGATATGTTATTTCAGGGAAGCTAATGGCAGTGCCATAGCCGAGCAGGAGTCTTGCTCCACTGAAGAATGCTTAATTAAAGTTGTAATTAATGACACTGTGACTTCCTTAGTCAACTATGCCTCTATGCCTGTTTTATTCTTAGAATAATGCTGACGTTTTGTTGATACATGGTGTCTCATTCCCCTCACAAGGCCTATTCTGTCTTTACAGTTTTTGTGGGTTTACAGTAGTAACAATATAGTCTTAAAACTGGATTATTTTATTGGTCTTGATGATGGGATAGTCATGCTAAACAAGATCATACATACCTTAGATGTGACTTTAGAGCTGTTATAATAAGAAACTTTTCTAGTGATGCTTACACTATAAAAAGAGTTGCATCATTCACCAACATTGCATTTGGGTGGGAGTAATAAGGGATGTGATATATGGTAAAAAGTAATTCTTGAAACTTATATATATATATATATATATATATATATATATATATATATATATATATATAGGGTCACTTCTAAATTTCAAAATCCCAAAATCTCGAGTTTCAAAACATCGAGTTCAGAATCTCAAAATCTTGGCATCTTGAAATAGTGAACCCTCCCCCAAAACACCACTAAACAAAAAAAAAAAAAAAAAAAAACAAGTGTATGCAGGGGGGCAAGCCCCCTGCACCCCCACACACCCCCTACTTAAATATACCAACTCCGAGGTAGCACTACAGCGAGGACAAGAGAAATCTGTATGCCGATTTCCGTTCAGGATTTCGAAGTTTTAAAACTTCGAACATATGATCTTTAATCATATGGGATTCGAAGTTTTGGACTTCGAAATTCTGAACGTAACGTATATATTTATTTTACACACACACACACACACACACACACACACACACACACACACACACACACACACACACACACCTGTGTGTGACTGTGTGTAATATATTCACACATAGATAAATATATATAGGCAGATATCCTACTAATGCCAGTAATTTCTCTTTCTTAAAATAATTAATTATTGTATTTGTTTGTGTATTTACAATTTGTTGACCAGGTTAGTCCCAAATGATCAAAAATGAATCCAAGCACCTGTGGGGGAATAGAAACCACAGTCTTCTAATCTTCCAGCATCAAAGGCAAGTGAGCTACATGTAGAGCCACTGACACAGGTAACGAATGAATGAATTAATTAATAATAGTTCACCAGTGTACCCAGACTATACTGTCTTTGTTTTCTTTACTCCTTATTTTGTAGTCTCAGGGAGGCATTACAGTATGTGCCTATCCACTCTTGCTTTGCAATCCTTGTGTGTCCTCCTGAGTATCAACAAGTAACTGGGCATTATTATTAATCAGTGATGCTGTGTGTGTGTGTGTGTGTGTGTGTGTGTGTGTGTGTGTGTGTGTGTGTGTGTGTGTGTGTGTGTCTGTGTGTGTGTGTAGGGGGTGTGGTAATGATAGGAACAGTTTTACCATTACCTTAATCTGTGCAGCAAAAATATATATTTCAACAATTACTGCATATACTAACACATTGTATTTTTTATGTCATTCTTATGCCTTATTTTGCAGCTTTCTGACATTGTTAGCATTTCCCTTTTTTACTTGTACACGCTGCTCAGTGTGGAGTACCACCACCGTGAGGAATCTGAACAGACATACTGTAGAACACAGCTATTTTGCATTGTTATAGTGAAGAATGTTGCTCTGTGTTGATATAGCCCTTTTCCATGCAAGATACAGAAATGAGAATCTTCCTGTTTAGTCTACTTTGTAGCAAGATTTTTGTTTCCAATTTAAAACAATGAGTTTGTTGTTTAAGGTACTGGGGTACAGGGGGCATCAATATAACATTAGTCAGTAACTTTTCTCAAAGTACATTTCAGGAAATAATACTTCCAACTTCTCCACTTTAGTTGGACCAGCTTTGTCAGACAAGTATATGTTTTAATTTCAAGCAGAACACAGAGTGGAAACGAATCTGCTGTTTGCTTTCAATCTAATTTTACAAGTCTTATGTTGCAGATCATTTTCACTGCTGTAGCCTTTTCTCCTTGCTATCACCCAGAAGCAATGCACCAAGGCACATTGGCTAAAGCTACATACTCTTTGCAATTTTATTTTTCATTATATGCCTTCTGTTCTCCAGCTTTTTATGTACATTCTGGTCTTCCTTCTCCTTAAAAGTTATTAAAATGAGTTTAATTTCTATGGGTAACATTGACTGGTTCTCCAAACAAAAATAAATAAAAATAAAATAAAAAAATAAATAAAAAAGTCATCAGTCCTATCATAACCTTGTTTTATAGATAGTTTAAAGGTCTCTACTGCTGTTAAACATTTACCTTTTGCCTGTGTTTTTGCATGAATGTTAATATTCCAGTCCTCACAGTCAGCTTCTTCTCATTTCCTTTCTTTGTCACCTTCTTTTGTTTTTGTTTTTGTTTCTCTTCCTCATTTCTCTTCCCACATCACTTACTTTCTCCACAGATGTGGCAAATGCTGCACCTTCACACAGAAAATACCCAGTTCTCAAACTATACAACAGAATTTTAAAATAAGAAATCTTCTGTTACAAAACTATCTTATGCTGCAGAACAAACTCATTTTCCTGAAGAGTTTAGAGATTCTGGTATGTTTATGGGGAGTACAATATAGTCTGTAGTTCACCACCTTACTGAATTACTTGAATCTCTTTTGCAATTTCATAAACTTGCCACACTTTGGTGCTGTCTTGCACAAGTTAAAACTATGTAGTTTCAGGAACTTTACAGGATGTACCCTGGTCATAGTTTTGGTAGAGCTCCCCTCGTTACCCTGCCTTCCTCTTCCAGGCAGTCTCTTCCAAGCTGCACCTGATCTGTAGAGCACTCATTGGATGAGCCTATTAACTGACAATCATTCACACACTGTTTGATGGCTGTACTGGGATAATAATGTCCTGGATTCCATTAACAAAAGCATAAACAGGAACAGAAGTGCACACAGGACATGTCACCAGGGGTGCACCTATGGTTATAAAACACTGCAGCCAGATAGCATGCGATTCTGTATCATAGTCTGAATCTAAGTTTCCAGGGTAGCTGGAAAAAGCAGGAAAGAGGTGGTAAAGCAGGAAAAGGAACATGCTCCTCACTGAACAATTTGGAGAGTGGTAATAGTGCCAAGTAGTGATTATTAGCATCATTCTAATAAGTGGTGCACTGAAAAAGGAAACCAGTAAACCTAACAGTATTCTCATTCATGAAGGCAAAGACATAAGATGGCAAGATGTTCTATGTCCCACATCTTTTATGGAAATCATAAGATTATGATTTACTAGCATTCATGGAGCTTGATTACCATAACACCTTGTTGATAGTTTTTAGTTTGTGCGAGCAGACACACATACACACAATTGTTTTTAAAAAAAAAAAGTTAATGACAGATATCTTCTGATGTGAAAGATCGGTCAGTCTTGATATGTGTGTGTGTGTGTGTGTGTGTGTGTGTGTGTGTGTGTGTGTGTGTGTGTGTGTGTGTGTATATATATATATACATACATTCTGAAGAAGTCCTGTGGTATGGATGGATGTAAGCACTAAACATATTGTTCAGTAAAGGAAGTGGTTCTACAGATATCTATGTATGTGTGTGCGTGTGTGTGTGTGACTTCTTTGTTACATTTACTTTCTAAAAATTCAGTGCTATTTTCCTAGATACAGAATAAACTAACTGTTAAGAAATAAACTAGTATAGTTTTTAAAGCAACTTCCCTGTCAGAGTATGTACTAAAGTTACACAAAATTATAAGTTAAGAGACAGATGGCATGACCTAATCGTATTACTTTAGATCAGTGTTTAGCACATCTAAGGCCAGGAGACATCTTTTTGATACTGTATTAGCAGAAGTAAATTCAGAGAGGATTGGGAAGTGCCTAGCATTTAGTGCTAAAGGGCCTACGATGGGCATGACTGACATAATAATATTTCGACAGGATATTGGGCCTGTTCTTTACTTACACTTTACATACTCCTTCCATTAAACAATATAATTTTAATTGACTGGTTGATTCTGATGGCACAATCAGAAGTCAGAGGTATGGCTTGTGAATTTCTTATATTTATAGAGAGAAGGAGTCAGAATTTGAAAAAAATATTTTTCATCGTATTCAACCACCCATAATGCTAGAGGCACCCTTGACGTAATACATGTAATTAGTGTAGATTTGTTTTGAATAATCCTTCTTTTTGTTGTGTAATGGTACCAGATTGTTTTAACTGTCTATCTATAAACATTGGATGCAGAAGGGTACCACTACTTTCTGTATGGGGTAAAGTACCAGAAAACTAAGCACTTGTAAACAAGCGTATTTATTCAGTAAGGAAGAGGAATAGCAACAATATGCTGTATAAGCATTGACCCGGATGTTCCAACTTTACATTTTTTTATGTTTAGCTGATTTTATAAAACCAGACATAAGAAGTGGGAAATGCAAGGCTATATTGGATTTTTAAGAATATACCTAGCTAACAGCTCTTAATATGCCAACCCCCCAGTATTAAGTGCATATTTGAATTTTACCAGTGCTATCAAACTCAGGAAATTAAGTTGCTGAATGTGTGTGCTATTCAACTTATTTTTTTTATTTGATCATATGTATGTATATTCTAGCGAAAATATTTTTCTTGGACTTTGGTGTATTAAGTGATACATAAAGAAGTAATTGTATTTAATGAGTTTTTTATTCTTTTTAAATGTGAAGTGTGGAGAGTACTCACCTTTTATATAATTAGTTTTGTTCAATAGTAATCTTAACATTCTACAAATCCTTGCAGCAGTGGTTTCTTTGTTTTATTTACTTATACTTAATTATATAATTTTGTTAATGGGATTAGCCTCTGTGAGCCAAAGACTGATTTAAGGGGAAGAGCAAGGAAGAACATTTCGTGTCAGTTTACTCAGAAGTGGGCTCATTGGAATAGTCTTACTGCTGACCTGACCACACCTAACAAAGGTTATTTTTTTGTAATTTATTCTTTATTGCAAATATGATTCTTTTTATGTAAAAGTATCATAGTGTGACTAACGGAATATTTAATAAGGCAAGCTTAGTGTGTGGTAACTGAAGTCACAAATGTCAGTGCGACAGTCTTTCTAAAGAAATATAAGAAAATGATGTTTTGTTTGTTCCATATATTGTTTAATCCAAACATTTGAAACGGGTTTAATTAAATTTTCTTTATCTTATCTTATACTTTTCTTACTTGCAATGTTAACTCTAAATAAATGTTTATATGAAAAACAATGGTAAAAATACCCGTATTAGAAACTTAAGAGATAATTTAGTGTGATGAACTAGTCTAATCAGAATGTCTTTTGGTGTTGGGATGACACCACAGAAATTTTACAAAAATGGCTACCATCCTTAATGATGCAAATACGTCAGTTCATGATACCACCAATGAATTTTATTAATCTCAAGAACTGAAAGCGTAATAAGGTGTTCTTAATTTCACCAAAAATTTGAAAGGGGGAAAAACATTCAATATAATATGCTACCTGCAATGATCACCCAGACTATGGACATAGCAAATGTATTTTTATTATGTAATTTTTTTGCAGACTTCAGAATATACAAAGAGTGCTTTAAAGACAAGAGCCCTTATATAACTGTGGACATGATAACTGTTGTCACAAGAAGAGTTAAGGATTTAAGTTCCTTGGGCACAGACAACACAGCTTGTGGTTTCTGATATCTAATCAAGGAAAACCCATCTAACCTCTTATCAGCAAATTAAACAAAATGCTAGCAAGTAGACAAGTCCCTCACCTATGGCAACAGGTTATAATGATACCAGTTCTCAACTGGAGAGACACATCAGACTCAAAAATGTGATTGAAACTACATATAATCTGGAGGGTGCCATCCTGGGGGGTGGTGGAAGTGAGCATCTGACACCTGGTGGAGGGAGACTGCCTAGGTTTGCTGCAATAGCAGTAGTAAGAGTTGGGCAAACTCTATGTTGCAAGTGGTATATGACTTAGTTGGGATATTGTGCATGCAGAGAAGTACACATGCACCTCTTATTGGCAGCAATAGCTCACAACCACATCAGTGGCCTATGTTTTCACTGGCCCCATTTATGGGTCAGGTTGAGCTCAGGAGGGCTAAAGTGGAACCAAAGGATGTGTTAAATGAGGCAAGGAACTGGTGGCAGCTGATGGTTAGCTGTGCAGAAAGGGGACAAACTAAGAAACAAATTTAGACAAACCTGTTTGAACAGTATTCAGTGAAAAATCATGGCGAGCATATCCGAAATAACCCAATCTACTTTTGGCAGATAAAAAACAGTAGAGGTTAACTAAGAGGATAGTGGCTTTGAAATTTTTCGGTATTTTTAGATGTGATAACAAAGCACTTGATGAAGGGCTGGCAGTCCTTGCTGCTTCTTTTGGCCCTGCCAAGGTATTCCGCACTGTTCCATATAAGGGAATCACTGACAAACGCAATGCATTAAATGTTAATCCATATGTAAAACAGTAGCCATACAAGTGAGTTTACCTGTCTCTTAATAGTGTTATGAGCGATAATCCAGAATGCTGCCTTTATGGGACAGCTATTCTTATATATTGATTGAGAAGTGGGCTATGCATAACTAAATGTGATGATGACTGCAAACTAGGCCATGAAGTTACTTCAGTAAAGAGTTCAAGGTTTATCATGATAATCTTCAAAAAATATATACTTAGTGCAGTCAAAATGGCCTTAGCTATAATATCAGTAAATTTAGCACTGGCATTTTGCAAAAAGAGACATAAATTATAATTAAAGATTATAATGACATGTCATAAACTAGCATCATCATTAAAAAGCTAAGAACATGGCAGCATACCTCTCAATTGTACAGATTTTTGCAGAATGTCCAGATTTTTGCCTCACACTTTTTTTTCAAAAAAATGTGGTTTTCTGGCAAATTGGTGGCAAATCATTAAAGACTGAAATTAGAAATAATGGCAGACACTTGAGTTTCAGACTTGATACTATTCAGAAAATTCATGTTAATGTAAAATCTATTATTCTTTCAACTTTCTAAGTTTGTAAGAGCAATATTTAAAAATTGTTCCTATTTTTGGGCCATTGTCCCACTTTTATTTATGGCTTTGTCAAGATTTATTGCTCTAAGAGGTTGAGGTAGGCATGGCAGTAAACAATTTCAACTTTTCTACTATGAATCTGCTGAAGTCAGAAAGTCATATTCGTACAAGAGGGCATATCTACACCTTCCACTGATATCCTTGTATCAATTTACATCTCACTGATTTTATTCACTGTTTAATACAAAGCTGCCATTTCCAGTCTTTGAATAGGGCTCCTGAAAAAAGCATGATGCAATTCTTTACAAAAAAAATCTTAACCTTGGAAATTTTGAACTATTCCAAAAGGCTTTCAAAAGTATCATTATATTCTGTGTTCTGCCTTTTGATTTGTGTAAATTTTGAAGTCCAATCCTTCAAAGCACCTCCAGGACAGCTAATAACAAATAGGGGAATCTAATACTAAAAATAATTATTAGTAATGGAAAAAAAGAATGAGCTGGTTGTTAATTTTGCCACATTCACTGAGTCTAGCAATATAGCAAATCTGTTAGTGAACAAACTCAGTTAAAACTTTACCCCCATCTCATGCCCGACCATTCCCTCAAAAATACCCTCAAACATAACTATTTCAGTGATTAGCTAGGGAGCATTTATTGACTGCAGTCACTAAAGCCAAGAGCAGGGATTCAATGTGGCCCAATAACATCCCAGAATGGTTTCTGAATAGTCTAAAATATCACTTCGCAGGATCCCTAGAGTCAATATTTAACTATAGTCTTAAAACAGCCTTTGTACTACGTGAATGAAAAACTCTAGTGGTCATCCCCCTTTGTAAGGGAGGACCGTCAACAGATCCTGGAAACTACGGACCCATTACTCTTATTTGCAAACCATGGAAAGAATTGTCATGGAAATTATTAACAAAGACATAGGAGACATCCAGATGCTGGATCCATCCCAGTTGGACTTTGTCAAAGATAAGACATGCTTACTAAATCTGGTGGACTTCTTTAAAAAGGTCACTAAGGCAATGGATGATGGGAAAATTTTGTATGCTTCGTACTTAGATCTGGCTAAGGCATTTCATACAATATCTCATCCGGGCATTGTCAGCAAACTTACAGAATGAGGTATAAATACATTTATAACACACTGGATAGCTAGCTGTCTCACTGATAGGACATAGGAAGTTTGAATCAGCGAGGCCACCTCCACAAAGAGGCTGGTCATCAGTGGAGTCCCTAGGGGCTCTGTGCTGGACCCAATCCTCTTTTGCATCTACTTCTTGGATGACAAAGTCAATGCCAAATGCCTTTGACTGATGAAGTTTTCAGATGATCGCAAACTGGGAGTAGTCATTGAATCCCCTCAAGATGAGAACACCCTTCAGGAAGGACTAATAAAGACAAACAGTTGGTGTCAAAGCCATGGTTTAAAACTTAATACCAAGAAATGCATTATAGTACCTTTTGCAAATTCTACCACCCTGGGTTATTATATCATCAATAAAATGCCTTTACAAGATCTAGAAACTCAGGTAGATAGTAAACTAGTCTTTGACTAGCATGTGTTCAAGGTAGTAAGAAAATCCTTCTATGTGCCTCAGTTTATAAGCAAGGGCATGGCATCTAGGACCAGAGAGGTCATCATACCACTGTACTCGGTCCTCATCAGACCCATCAGAGAGTATAATGCCTCCTTTGGTATGTACCTGAGCAGACACATGCAGCAACTGGAATGTCCACAAAGGTTCCCTACAAAAAGAATACAGGGTGTAAACCCAGTGTCATATGCTGAGTGCCTCAAAGCCCTGTCTCTTTACTTGGTATCATACAGACTTCTAAGAGGTGATCTTTGCCTGGCATACAGGGCCTCCATGGGCCCTGTTTTGACAAACCTTTTGCACATCCACAAAACAAACAGCATCAGAATCACTACATTAAAAGACTTAAATTTTTCCTGCAACATAAATAGAACATGTTGGAGGTGCAGATATGTTTCTGAGAGTATTCTCATTCTCTAGAACAGGATCCCCATCCATCTGAAGCAGAGTTCCTCCCTATCCTTTTTTAAGCGCATCTTGGACCAGTGGTTTCATAATTGGAAATTCATCCCTGGTCTGCCTCCTATGTCTCCGATGGACAGAGGCAGTCAGGAAATTACCATCTATATAAATCAAATTGGTGTGTCACATTTGGGTTGCATGGCTAAGCTTACAGGAGCCCTAGTGGTCATTTTGGTATACACCTATGAAGCTGTGAACCTACACATTGGTAAACACCTTCCAAGATTATGGGATACGCTTCCCTTTACAATCAGAAGATGTCAATCATTAGCTTCTGTTCCAGTATAATTTTGTTGTGTGTGTCTCAATATTTGTGTTTTATTCCAGTCTAGTTTAATGCATTTGTTGAACTGTGAATGGGTAACTTTGGGTTACTTTTTTAACAGACCCACAAATCATCAAACTTATGGAGATGGAGCTAGTGTGAGGTTGCTTAACAGTGGGGTGTATGGAACTTTTCCTTTTGTCCACTGTTGTGCAACCTTGGAGTAAATGTATATATACTTACACACACACACACACACACACACACACACACACACACACACACACACACACACACACACACACACACATGCACACACGCACACTCACACACACACACACACACACACACACATATATATATATATATATATATATCTATATATATTTATATATATATATATATATATATATATATATATATATATATATATATATTATAGGTGGCATTCTTCTTAGGTGACATTCTTCTTATTTAAGCAGGAGAAGTTGATTATTTGTAATTATTTTTATTTATTTACTCATCTCTGTTCAGGACTTCCTCACTTCCTCTACTTTTTTTTTTGATAGGTGCTGTGGGGATATTTTACATCCACCTGAGCTACTACTAACTCAGGCAGATGGGGCCTCAGTTTAAAATCTCATGCAAAGGACAACACAATGAGGAGTGCAGTATACCCCTTTATGCTGCACTGCAGTTTCAGCAATCCATGTGCCTGGTGTGGTAATAGAACCCACAGCCTTTTGCATCAAAGGTGATTACACTACATGTTGCACAAATGACACTGCTATAAATAAACACATAAGATATGATGTGGAAAAAAGAAATAATAATCCTTATATAAGGCAACTGAACATGAAAAGGCAAACTGCACTGTGCTAGTGAGGATACAAACTTTATTATTAAAAACAATAAATAGGTTAAGCGGGTTTGTCTGTATAAGATACAGGCTTCTTCAGAACAAATTTTTCTTTTTAAAAAACAGACCATTTATGTCATAGTCAAAGTTCATGGACCAATCACAAAACATCCCTCATTAAAGTTCATATCATCAGTCACAAAATATCCTTCATTAAAGTTCATTTACATACAAGATGCCTCACTATCAGGACATCGGAAAGGCACAATAAATAAATCACGTATAACATACAATAACAAAACACCGCTTACTATTAAAAGATTATCCTGCCCAAATGATTCAAGTTTCCATTCATTTCTATAATAAATATAAAGTGTAAATGTGCATGTTTAAATAAATAAACTTGATTAAATAGTAACATTGCATACATATGAATATAATACATACAAACAAGGCTTCAACATTAATAATGTCATGTTAATGCACTTCTTATACCATAAAGACTAATAATCTACATAAAAAAATTGTAAGCCCTTCTACAGTTTAGCAGCCTTTGTTTTCAAAACACTAGAAATAGAAATATTGTTGTTTAAGCCAAGGGGTTTACCAGCATCCTGTTTGAGTTGTCATAGTAACTCTTTGTATTCCAACCTAGTTTCCCATGGCCCACCCCTAGGATTATGGGGTACTTGTTCAAAACAAAAAAGAAATACCTGCTGGTGGGAAATGTAATAGAATGTCTATAAAGTGCATTGTTCCACATCTGCTGACACTGCTATAAATAAACACATCCTCCCACTCATCCCAAATTTTGTTGTAAGATATTATGATGTGGAAAAAATAATCCTTATATAAGGCACCCTCAGGATTACAGATGATACTTTGTCTACAAAAATATGATTTGAAAATGAAATGCAAGCTAGTCAAGGAGATAACATGCGGCAGATGTGGTGTATAGACTTTATTTATCAGAGGATGACAGGAAAAGCAAAATGAAGAAAAAAAAAAAAAACAGACGCACACTAAAGCTAATAACAAAATGCAGTCATTGAAAAACTTTACAATGAAAGCCTGACATGAATAAACTCAATAAGGAAACACATGTAATATTAATTTAATCTTAATTTTCTTTCTTTCAATGCAGTCGGCTCCTTTTCTCACCAGGAGCAGAATTGTTTGTCTTTTTGGCTTTTCCCGGTTAGGGGTCGCCACAGCAGAACTCCGGTCCACTAATGATTGGCAGTAGATTTTTATGGTGCCGAGTTGCCAGCCCGATGCCTAACTTTAAGCAAAGGCACGCCCATTCACGCATGTCTTTTGGAGGCCCAGGAGCAGAATATAAGCACAAATTCCAAGCTGTCACATATGAAGCAGTTATTAGGCTTTCTAGTGATCAGCAGTCTGCAGGTAATAATGTCCCTGTGCTCCTTCTCTCACCATGAGAAAACAGAAGCACTAATCCTAAGATGACTACTGACAGGCAGAATGTGGGGCCTTCATTAATTGATGGTCTTTCAATAGATATTGCAGCTTTTAAAGGTAAGATGGAAAAAATGGGCTGATATCCTAAGCACTGCAGTGTGCACTAAGCAGTTAGATATTAAAGAGAGGGTAATGTAAGCTTTAGCTGTTTAAGTGGAGAGCCACTAATTTTAAAAGAGCAAGACAGATTGAAAGGGATAGGCACTTTGTATTTTGGCTAATAAATTTAAATAGTTGAAGGGGAGTGATTTAAAAAAAATGATAATTTTGTGCCTACTGACCACAACCAATAAAAGGAGAAGAGAGAGAGAGAGAGAGAGAGAGAGAGAGAGGAGAGATATGTGGTCAAATTAACATAAGGGCAGGCAACTAGTAAGACAGTTGAGTCTAAGAACACAACAGAACCAGAGTGGGAAAGACTTTATTTCTGTGTGACTCACAAGAGACATAGCTGTGGTCTCTTTCCTAGTTTTAATATGCAATTAAAAGCAAAATACATGTAAAGCACTGTGTAAAGAAAACAAATCACAATATACAAAGTAGAGGAAGGCAAAAAGGTAATACAAAAGACAAGAAAGCAAAGAAAACTAACCCTTCCCTCATAGCAAGTTGTGGCATGAGTCTGGATAAATTCAAGGGAATCTTGCTATGCCACTAACAGTAACGTATGGATATTCTATAGCAGTCTTTATTATATCTCATTGCATATTCTGAGCATAATCATAATTTACCCAAGGGCTTGGTCAGGTTGCTTAACCTGGTTGATGTTCTCTGGCTCAGCAGCTCCACCTGTACGTCAGATCTGGTATTGCCAGCAGAGAGCCAGGTCTGACATATAGGTGGTGCAACTTAGCTGTGAGGCTGTCAGGCACATGAGCTCTACTTGTTGGTCATATGTTCATCATATTTGCATTCCGCACATCACCTACAAGGGACAGGCTTGCAGTACCACGAGACCAGTTAGGAATTAAATCTATTTTTTGAAAACAGAACTCTAAGAGCAGGAGGGTGACGGAAGGCTTATGCTAAACATAACCATACTCATACATGGTCCGGGCACTACTGAAGTCTGTTTTATAGCTCCAAGTGTATATGGAACTCATTACTGCAAACAGTCTGGCTTCTTACCAGTACTTTCTACAGTACATAGTCCCAAACTCAGGTGGAGCTTTTGCCTTGCCAAGAAGCTCAGTCAGCTGACTGAAAATTTTTGATTCCAGAACTAATTATTCAATATATAACATAAGTATACTTGACTGTAGACTACCATTGCAGTGATTCACATAACCCTAGTTGTTTTCCTAAATGTGCCCATCCCATCGTAGACAAGTATTTCTTAAACTGTTTTATCTGTGTAATTACACTTTGTGCTAAACATTTTGCACTTTACTAGGATCTTATATTGTTCCAGTTCACTTTTTTACTTCTCACTTGAATATAAATGCATTTAGTTATTTATTGATTTATTGTCTGAGTGTCTGACTGATTGAGTGACTGTCTGCGTCACTTTATGTGCTGAAATTTTCTGCAGACTACAGAAAGCATGTTTAACCACTCAAGCTGTTTACCCCCTTACTGGATCATCAAAATGCAGGATCACATGACTCAGAAAAAGAAGGACCTGTCATCTACTCAGCATACAGGAAATGCACACATATGTTAAACTTAATAAATATAGTTTAAGTGAAGAAACCAAAGTAAAAGTTGCATATTTTATTATCAGAAATCCCACATCACACAAGAGCATAAATACAGCAAAAAGAAATGATAAACAAAACACCTTTGCACTTGATCATAAGCTTTCCCAGATTTGAGGAACGGGTTCAATATAGTATCCGAACAAGCCAATAAAAGCAATGTTTTCTCTGAAAATGTATTATGAACTTCTGAGGGGCTATACTACTTATGTAAAAGTCAATAAAATTGTCTATGGTCAGGCTCAGGAACGTCTTTATGCACTTTTGCACAAGGGTGTCAGATTGTGGTATTTATTAAAGATGTGGATTAAAAGATGCTTTTCTTTCCTGATGACCAAGTGGTAGTTTTTATTGTCTACCTGAGGTGTAAAAGTATTAAGCCACCATTTTCAGTGACACGCTGTGTCCATTTGTAGTATTTTTTATAGAAAATGAGGGTAGATGTTAGTGTCTGTTACATTAAACTGATACTAAATGTTGGGTCTTAGATATATGAGTCCAGGCATTTTTTTTTTTTGTATTTGTTTGTATGGGAAAAAGACATGTACTGGTTTACACCTGGTATTGGTTGTCTCATACTAGTATTAGTCATTGCTTGATTAAAACTGCTTAAATTGAGGCATTTAGATGTTCCTGACTATAACAATGAATATATACATAGTTTCATAGGTTCATAGATTAGTACTAGGCTAGCTGCTCTTGTAGTTCATTTTTAAGCCTAGCCAGTTTCCTCTTCAAAAAAAAATCTCAGTAATTGGATGGGAAATAGGAAATTCACCCCAGGGATCAGCTCTGTGGCTCTGCTCGACAGAGGTACAGGAAAATAATTTTCTTTGGTGGCGATAGCCAGGGTACCTTTTTGGCTAGGCTTATAGAGGCCCTAGGGTCAATAGCCTAGTACCTACCTATGAACCCATGAACCTATTAAAGGTGTGAATTAAATCCTGTAACTTGTGACTGTGAGGTAAACACCTTAACCATTATACCAACCCCCAACCCCCAAAAGTATCTTGTAGCTGGATTCCAACCCTTAATAGGTTGCATTATTTACCAAACTTACTGCCTTTACACTTTGTGCCACAGAGATGGTTTGCCTATCTCTGTTTGATACAAGTGTTTGCCTCAGAAATGATAATTTTAGTTTTTTGATGAAAGACTATATCATTGAATAAGTGATGTAGCTATGAGTACTCTATGTGGTTTGGCTTATGTGAACCTAGTGATGGGATTGTTTGAGTAGGAACAGACGTGCAAAACTGTTTATTTTGGAACACGTGATATATTGTTAGAAATACATTGATGATCTTATATTATTTATTTATTTATCGCAGAAGGGTCACCCACAGTCTTCGATTTACCTTTTAAATCTTCCCAGTTTTGGTTTCTATCTCTCTTTTACTTATTACATTGATGTCCATATAACTTCCAGGTATCACAACAACAGACAAAACTAATCATACTATTACAATAAAATTATATTCTAAGCCTACTACCATCATAGGCTACTTTCATGGAAGCAACTATCATCCTAGTTACTTACTCTTCTGTTTATGTTATAAAATGCTGTTGAGGGCAAATATTTGTAGTATCAGAGATTTTTTTTTTTTGCAAGAAGCTAATAAAATAGTATGTTATGCTTCTAGACTGTGGCTATGCCAGTGGTAGCATAATGAAGGCTTGTTGGTCTGACACCAGTAGCCTTCATTATAGCACTGTGGCCGTAGAGCCCAGGGAACAATGGCATGACCTCCCTTTTAACTATTCTGGGGTAATAATTCGATAAATAATGTTTTATATCTCATAATTCTCTATAATCTCAAACATACCTCTCAAATTTAAAGATTTCTGCAGAATGTCCAGATATTTGCCTCATATTTTTGTTCTGTTTTTCATAAATTTGTGGTTTTCTGGCAAATTAGTGGCAAATCATTAAAGACTGAAGTTAGAAAATGATGGCAGACATTTGAGTTTCAGACTTCATACCCTTCAGAAAATTCATGCTAATGCACAGCCTGTTGGTTTAGCAAGCTACTAAGCTTGTAAGAGCAATATTTAAAAATTGTTCCTATCTTTGGGCCTTTGTCTCACTTTTATTTATGACTTTGCCCAGATTTCTTGCTCTAAGAGGTTGAGAGGTATGATCTCAAAGATATGCTGTTAGTCTGCACAATATTTTGTCATCTGAAGAGGTTGCTGCTGTAACCTCTTATATCCTAATTCCATTCTTTATGAAACACTGGAGGATTTCCTTGTAGTCTCTTACTACAGGGGCATGAGCTTAGGTGATATGCCAATGTATCGTTACTTCTTTGCAACTTAAAACCCTTTGTTTCATACATCATTAGCCTGTGTGGTGAATGTTCTTGTTAGTTTATTATAACTACATTTCATAAAATGAATAGGATTTCATTTACAGCAGATTGCACTTGCTCTTGTGATTATGAGAAGGGTATTTATGCCTTCAGATTCTCCTGCAATGTTGACTACTGCGGGGAAACAACAAAAGAAGTTATGTACTCACTATAATGCTGCATGTGAGTTGTTCATCTTGCCTTCATTCTTACTGATGGGTTCGGAGCCAATCCTCGGCTCTGACTCAGCCAACTGCAAAAGCTTGAGGTCTTCAACCAGCTCGAGGCCAACACCTATCCTATGGTGCATCCTGATCTTCCCTCAGATCTTGTTTGCTGCCAACTGACTATGTAGTAGTATAAATACGCCACTCAGAGAGCTGGATAAGAGACAATGCACGATATAAGAAAGGTGACACACCTCAAGTAGACTGGATGGGGGTTGGAGGGTGGGACATACGAATGAAGGTGAGATGAACAACTCACATGGAACATTATGGTGAGTACATAACTTCTTTATGTGATGTTGTTCTATCTCACCGTTCATTCTTACTGATGGGTAGTGTCCCAAGCACCATCTTTCTTGGGTGGCTCACAGAAGTATATTCCTCAGATCTGTGGAACCAAAGGAGGTCCTGTCCCTGGAGGTCTTATCTACTTTGTAATGAGGGATAAAGGTATGAGGTCTTGACCAAGTAGCTGCTGCACAAATAGACCCTAATGGTAACCTTGCAGAAAAAGCTAATGAGGTTGAAACAGCTCTAGTAGAGTGGGTCTTTATTTTTTGTTGTAAGGGAGCATTCTCTGAACTATAAATAAAGGAAATGCAATCTGATAGCAATCTTGATAAGGTTACTTTTGTCACTGGAGCACCCTTTTATGACTCTGAAAAGGAAACAAAGAGCTGATCCATTGATCTGAATTCTTTTGTTCTTTCTAGATAAAATCAGAGTTTTCTGTGAACATCAAGTTTGTGCAGCATGTATTCCATCCTATTTGTGTGTTTAGGGAAGAAAACGGGCAACTCAATGGATTGGTTAAGATTTGTCTCTGAACAAACTTTTGGTAAAATGGATGGATTGGTTCTGAGCAAAACTCTGTCATTATTGAAAATCAGATAAGGAGGTTTGATGGTCAAGGTCTGCAACTCCTCTGAGCAGAAGTAATGGCTATGAAAAATATAGTCTTCCATGAAAGGAATTTCAAAGGACAGGATGAGGCTGGTTCGAAAGGAGATAATATGATTCTGGAGAGAACAAAATTTAGATTCCATGGCATGACTGGAGCTCTGATTGGTGGAAAATGAATGGCACCTTTAAGAAAGGCTTTAGCGAGTTGATGTGACATGACATTGGAGCCTTGGAAGCCAAGATGAAATTTCGAGATTGCTGCCAATTGAACTCTGATGGTAGCTGC
Source organism: Protopterus annectens (assembly GCF_019279795.1). Classification (NCBI taxonomy): domain Eukaryota; kingdom Metazoa; phylum Chordata; order Ceratodontiformes; family Protopteridae; genus Protopterus; species Protopterus annectens. The sequence continues at coordinate 270,407,113 of NC_056739.1, forward strand.
AGCAGCTCCTTCATTGAAATGTTTAGTTAAAAATTTCAATATAGATGAGACTTGAGTTCGATAAGGATCAACATCATTTTGAGATGCCCATAAAGAAAATCTCTTCCATTTGCTAAGATATAACTTTCTGGTGGATGATTTATGAAAGGATGTTATAATATGTTGGGCCTCAGCTGAGAAGTTGTAGATCCTGGCTATTGTGGGAATTGGAGCAGCCAAGCTGTCAGTTTGAGGGAATGAAGAGAAGGATGAAGAGCCCCCGATGAATGGGTTAACAGATCCTGAACTGGGTCCAGAATCCAGGGTTCTTCCAAGAGATGAGACTGAAGGAATGGATACCATATTTGCTGAGGCCAGTAAGAGGCTATTAAGATCATAGTCCTTCCCAGAAATTTTACTTTCTGTAATACTTTGGGAATCAGAGGGAAGGGAGGAAAGGCATAAAGGAGACCCAGGGGCCAACTTTGCACCAGTGCATCCCTTGGGACATCCCCTGGTAGGGGAATCAGGGCAAATTAGCTGCTGCATTTTGTTTTTATTGGAGTTGCAAAGAGATCACAGCAAGGCTGGCCCCACCTGCAGAATATCCGCTCCGCTACTTGTTTCGTTAGGGACCACTCATGAGGCGGTAGAATTGCCCTGCTTAGCTTGTCTGCTATTACACTGGATTTCCTCAGGATGTGCATTGCTATCAGAAAGTGCTGGGAGATTTCCCACTGCCATTCTCTCATGACCTCTCGACACAGGGGGTAAGATTTGGTTCCTCCTTTTTTGCTTATGTACCAGACCACTGACATGTTGTCTGTCTGAATTGCAATTGTTCCCAGAGGTAGAGAGTCGTGAAAGGACTGCAATGTTAGATGTACTGCTCTCATCTCCAGAACATTTGTATGCAGATGAGCCTCATGTTTCTTCCACATGCCTTGGGCTGTTCTTCTCTGATAATGTCTCCCCATCCAATCAAGGAAGTGTCCGTGGTCACCGTGGCTATGGGACTGGGTAGAACGAATGGACGGCCCAGAGTTACAATTTGAGATGTCAGCCACCATTGAAGGTCCTTCTTGCATGTATTTGTTATGACAATTTGGTGTGACATTGGAAGTTTCTGAAAGGACCATTGGGAGAATAGGAGCCACTGTAGAACTTGCATATACATTCGTGAGAGGGGAATGGCAATGATTGCTGCTGCCATCGATCCTAGTAATTTGTGTACCAGTGAGTCTGGGGCTTTTTTCTTGAAAGCAGGTCTAATATTTGTTTTCGTAAGAGACATATTCTTTCTGAAGGCAGACTTAATGTCACTGAAACTGTGTTTAGTTCTGCTTCTATAAAGATGGTCTGTTGCAATGGCGATAAGGCAGATTTTTCTGAGTTGATGGTAATCCCCACTTGATTGCAGAGATTTAAGGTTGTGTCCCTCGCCTGAATTAGTTGTTGCTTGGTGGTGGCAGTGAGGTGCTAGTAGTCTAGATATGGAAACACCTGGAATCCCAACCATCTCAGGTGAGTGGTGACTACTGCCATACATTTGGTGAACACTCTGGGGGCTGTAGTGAGACCAAAGGACAGAGCACGAAATTGATAATGGCTGGCTCCCAGCCAGAAGCATAGATGATCCCTGCATGGTCTGCCATCTTTATGTGGTAGTAAGCATCCTGAAGATCTATAGAGCACATCCAATTGTCTTTCCCCAGAAAGGGAAGTATTGACTGAAGCATGACCATCCAGAACTTCATCTTTTTTTTACTGACTTGTTTAGCCTGCTTATGACCAGAATAGGTCTCCAGTCCCCTGTTTTCTTTAGAACTAAAAAGAACCTTGAGTAAATTCCAGATACTCTCTGGTCTGCTGGGACTGGTTGGATGACTCTTTTCTCGAGCAACCTTTGGACCTCTAAGGTTGCTTGGTCCCTGTGACTGGGTGGAACATCTGGGATGGTGGAGTGGCAAAGAGAATTGAGTATCCTCTGGATATTATGCTTTGTATCCAGCTGTCTTTTGCTATTTTTAGTCAGGCATCTAGGTACAAAGATAGGCATCCCCCAACTGCCTCCACAGATGAACAGTCAGGCCTCCTTTCAGGAGCACTGATAGGGCTTGCATAAGAACTTATCTCTGTCACCCTGGTTCTGTGGACCCCCTCTGCCATGTGAGCAACATCTACCATTGTTACCCACTCCTCTGCCTCTAGAGGGGGTTTCACCATGAGTGTTCTGGAAAGATCCTTGAGATTTATGGAACCATATCTTTCCACCTCCCCTCCCTTTGGGGTAAGGTCTATTTGGGGTAGAAAAATGTACTCCAATGGCAGACAAGGTCTTTCCATCTTTTTCACTCCTGGTAAGTGTTTCCTTTACCTTAGGTCCAAAAAGGGATGAACCATCAAAGGGGGTGTTAATAAAGGAAGACTTAAAGGGTTCCACAAAGGAACATAAGCGCATCCAGGAATGTCTCCTGAGAGGGATTCCTGTACCCACTGCTCTGCTCATACCATCAGCTGCATATGACAACAGACGCATGGAAGAGTTCACTATCGAATTAAGAGTGGAGAGCTAGGAAGTTGCCTTGTCTGAAACTCCCGCAGCTACTGAACCCTGCAGGGTGTCTCCTAGCTCTTTCAGGAGATCCCTTTGTAATCTAGTAAAATGTGTGAGGAAGTTCAGTGATCGAAGGATGAAGACCACTGAACTAAACATCCGCTTCCCATATCTGTCCATAATCCTGGACTCTCTATTAGGAGGATGAACAGATGAAGAAGTTTCTGATAATTACTTCTTGGTGGCTGCTGCCACCACCACAGCATCAACAGGTATTCCTTTAGTAAGGTAAGGTCTATCTTGAGGGCTACTAATAAATTTGTTAGGCCTCCTGGGTACAGGCTCCATGGTGTCTGGGGACTCCCATGCCCTTTGAGCGAGCAATTCAAGCAACTCATCAAAGGGTGGAGACAACCAAGAGGTGGAGGGTTGTGACCCAAAAGCCTTCAGGAGAACTGACTCATCATCAGAAGGATTAAGGGATTTACAGCCACCCCTCTGTTTTAGGATTTCTAAGATATCTGCAAATGAGATATCTTCTGAGGGGGACTGTGGGGACCCTTCTGACTCCTCCAAGTCAGTATCTAAATTGACTGACTCCTGTGGGGAGTCCAGATGCTTCCTCTTGCAGAGTCTCTTCCTAGGAACTTCTTTAATAGCGGCTTCTGGAGAGGTCTTGGAAGAACATGGTTCACCCAATGGGGCTTTCTGAGGCTCAGGATCTCTATGCTTCAATGGAGCATGTGATGAAGAGGCAGACACCGGTGCTTTCACGAAGGGAGCTGCTCGAACTAATGAAGTGGTCATTGGGGCAAACAAAGCCCTCTTCGTAGCCTCAAAGGCCCCCTCGGTCCCGATGAGAGGAATTCCTTGGATCTGAAGATTCGATGGAAACCATCTGGGCAGGTACATAGGGCTCCGCGCCAGAGGTCAGGGCCAAATTCACTTGAGCCGAAGCCCCGAGAGGTAAAGTTGGCACCAGCAAGTCAGTCCTGCTATTCTCCTTGTACCCGACCAGTGAGTGTCAGCCCCGAGATCTTCGGTCGACGCCGAAGACATCAGAACAGTCGGGGCCGATAAACCTATAGTAGGTGTCAGACCCGAGGAGTCCACGATCATCAATTCTGCGCTGTCCAGCTCTGAAACTTCCATGCAGATCGGAGGAGGAACAGAAGAAGTTGGAGGAACTAAGGTCGGTGCTGATAACATTTTTGCCAGAAAAAACATATACCAACTGAATGCCCTGGACATGATTTTTCTTTTAGGGTGTTACAACATGTTTTTAAAAATGTGAGAGGTGGTGACTGTAACAACTATTTGGAGCAGATGGAGCTAAATTGGATTCTTAGGATGTAAGCTTATAAGCATCCAGGGTTGAATAGTCAGGTTAATATCAAACCCATTTTGAGTGGGCGGAGGCTTAAGGCACATAGGAAGTTGCATTGATTGTATGAGGAAATTATATCATTGTTTTTTGGTGCAATTTTCTCTTGTTTTTGATAGGTCAAGTGTTAGTTTAAAAATGTTCATGTTTTTTTAGTTTCTTATAGGATCTGAAGAATCTGTATGTGAAAGCGCTTGTCCTTTTTATCTGATTTCTACATGGAATTTGTTTGCTGCTATTCTTATCATCATTTTTTTTAAAGCCATGTCTTCAGTTGTGTGTTAGTGAAGAAAATACCTCCCACTATTAAACTAGATAACTAGATAGAGAACAGAGATGAATCGGATAAAGAAAGACACAATATATGAGAGTTATGATAACCTACAGTACGGATGCAACTGAAGTCCAGAATGTGATAAGACAGTTCTGGACTATTTTGACTCAAGATCCAGCATTGAAGGACATAGTAGTTGATAAACCATACTTTGGATATAGGAACATGAAAAACTTGAAAAGACTCCTTTGCACTAAAAATGACTCTGGCAAGTCTATGAATATGGAAAGAAAAGGTACCTTTAGATGCAACAATTGCACAACATGTTCACATATTGACAGTAATAACAGTTTTGAACATCCGAGAACCAAAAGACACTATATATTTAATGTAAAAGCCACCTGCAATACACCTAATGTTGTATATTTTGCTACCTGCAAGTTATGCTCTGCATACTATGTAGGAAAAACTAATCAGCCTTTTAAAAATCGTGTTCTCAGGCATCTAAGGGATATATGCAATAAAGATCCACACAATGCATTAGCTGCGCATATAAGTGAGTTCTGTAACCATGCTTTCTTTTTCAAAGTAATTGACCAGATTTTTACAAGTTTAAGAAAAGGGGACATTGAAAATGAAACAGAAATAAGCGAGACTAAATGGATCATCAACTTACGTGCCAGATCAAGCACCTGGTTTAAATTGTATCATTCCACTAAACCCTGTATTAAAAGCCAGAAGACCCACTATTGGTTAAATATAAGGGTGTGTCATTTACAAAGTCCAACGATTGGATTAGGAACTTATGTTCAAGATAGACATTGAAATCTGGGGGCAGGTCGATTTTCTTAAAGACTATTGGAAGAGAATTTACAAATGAGCTTGTGCTTATTTGGAAATGGAAATCCGTTTCATCTTAAAACACTGCTTATTGTCCCAAAACATTTACGATCTGAAGAAGATTTGAAAGCACTTATTGTATGAGATTTTTTGGGGACTTTTCATAGAATCTTAGTGCTTTTAAGACAACTTGTCAATAAATCTGTTTTAACTGCCATCAGTTTCTAGCCGTGTTTGTGCAATTGGCTACAGTGTCTTTTTTGTGTCTTCAGCTGTGGTTGTCACGCACTAGTTATTTTCTTGTTAACATTTTTGCCAGCGCCAGTATCTGTAGAAGCTTTTTCACCATGCGGTCCACATCCAAATCAGACAGTCTACTTGAGGCCTGTGAAGAATGGGATGAAGCCACCGATTGTAAGATAGGAGACTTTAAGGTAGGAGATACCGGCTCCAAGGTCAGGGACCAGCTCCTAACCATAACGACAGTCGGCTCTGAAGACTGTGGAACCAATGTCAAAGCTTTACTAGAAGCTGATTTCAAAGTAGATGGACTTGTTGTTGGTTCTGAAGTACTTTTGGAGTGTCTGTCTGACTTATCCAGTGACTCTTGAAAAGAGGATTTCAGCAGACCCTTATCCATTAACTTTCTTTTTCTCTCATGCAACACTCTGGAGCTAAAGGAGTGGCATATAGCATAGCTTTCCTGCAGGTGTACCTCACCCAAGCAGTGGACACATTCAGTATGTTCATCAGTTATTGAGATCTTTTGCCCACATCTAGGGCATTTTTTGAAGCCAGACTTGGCTTTTTCCTTCTCTTGCTGAGACATATTTTCAAAGGCAAATAGTAATCACAACAACAACAATGCCCTATAAAAAGAGGGTCTAACAGTAAAATTCACACAAAAGAGCTAGTAAAGCCTTGTGAAAAAAAGGCTCTAAGAAATTTAGCTAACAATGCAAATATTTATCTGTCCTGTATAAAAAGAAAGGCTGTAAATTCACAAATAACACACCACACGCAATATAATAATACAGATAGGACAAGAAAAAGCCTTAAAACACAGTCACTAACGTCTAATTATAATATTATTATTAAAGACAACTATGTGCCCTGTGAAAAGGAAGGGCTATAACCTAATACAACAGACTCTCTTATAATATTGAAGATAAAGAGAAAAAAACTATGTGCCCGGTGAAAAAGAAGGGCTATAACCCAATGCAACAAACTCACTAGATAAAGAGAAAAAGGGCCTAAAAACATGGCCACTAATTTCTCAGTAATTAAGCTAACTGAGATAGGGAGAGAAGAAGGTCTAAAAAAATGTCTCTAATGCACTAACTATATAATCTAATTAATATAAACAATCTAAATACAGACTACAGAGTCTAACTATCTAAATACTAAATGACTAAATACACAAGTTAAGCTATTGTAACAGCTATTTTTGTAAGAAAAAGTAAAGTTATTCACTGGCCAGAGCTGGTGAACATCCGATCAAGTTGCAGCAGCAAACGAGATCTGAGGGAAGATCAGGGTGTATCATGGAATAGGGAGTTGGCCTCTGGCTGGTTGAAGACTTTGAGCTTTTTTAGTTGGCCGCGTGGGACCCAAGGATCAGATCCGAACCCATTAGTAAGAATGAGATAGAACAAGATTGAACAACTTCACATTAGAAGTTTAAGGTGAGTCTGCAGAAGTATATTGTTGATATTAGGAATGGGTGACTCAAAAGCCCCTATATTGTTTAAATAGTTGGCTACACTTGCTTTTTCAAGAGCAAACAGTATGGACTAGATGCTGTATCTAAATTACCACTCATGCACACATTTTCTGAATATTTGACTTGTGTATCACATTGCCAGATATTGCATCACTGTTACCAGCTGAGGATGTATAGTCTTTCATGCATCATTGTGCCTGACATTTTATTTAAGCGGACACAAAATAATAATCCACACAACTTTGTATTCTTTTTATTCTGTTTGTGTTGACGTGTCTGACCAAAACATTAAACTTCTTGTTCTTTTATTGTACTTAACTACCCCCATAAGTGATTCATGTGCCCTGTCAATAAGTTATTTTCTCATTTTACTGACAACTACTATTTTGTCAACTTTGAACATCAGATTCTGGGCACAAATGATTTCTTTCTTGAAAAAAAAAATAATTTCTTTCTTTATGGACATTTTTTCAACAAAACATCTTTCAGTAACTGCATTTCAAAGCTAGTATCAGTACACCTCAGAAATTCATTTACTTTCTCCTGTCATTGTTGGCTGTGATATTACACAAATAATTTCTAGTTAATGTTCTGGCAGTTCTTCATATTTTCTTAGTTATGTTTTTGAGGAATTTAATTTGATTGTTTGATAGAATATTTTTTTTTAAAGTAAAACATGAAGATATCATTAATTCATAAATGTGTTATATCTTTGGAAACAATGTTATTAGATGTTTTTTATATATAAAGAAGGGTTCACAGTTCACTTTTGCACTTTTGATATGTTTTATTGTAATGTGTTAGTGTGTAGGGGGGCACATCTTGGCTTCTGAATGAAATGTGTAATTAACGTAATTGATTAATGAATTTATTAAGTTGAATTAATTGTGGGGATGGAATATAAAAGGCTGCTTGATTTGTATGAGTTTATTCCATTGAAGGCCGGTAGGACCGAGGTACCAGAATGTATTAAATAAAGAAACTTGGCAGCGACAGCAGTGCTCTATGTTTTTTTTTTTTTTTTTTTTTGAGGAAATTCCTGTTTTTCCATTTGTGGAACAAGTATTTTAGTTCTTCATATTTCTCTGGAAAATATATTCTACTCACCATATCTGCTATGTGTAGTACTGGTTGATATTTCCCTTTCAGATCATAATTTTGTAAGTTAAATAACATTCTCAGTAATCTCAGAGGCACTTTATACAAGTACTTTCTGAATATGCTTTGCTAGTTCTGTGCTCTGCTTTCACATTAACCTCTTTACAACAGACATAGACATGGAATTTCTCACACCCATACACTATTGCTAAAATGCATTTTCTATGTAAATATATCCTTTGTGCAGCTGTAAAATCTCTTGACCTATAGGTAAACTGGTTTATTCTCTTGTAGACCATTGGCTGGCATCCAGACAATTTGCTTATTCACTTCATATTAGTTTAACACCCGATCAGTTGTAACCAGTTTATTAAGCATGTCAAAACTATTTTCCTGTTCATAGCTCCATTAATAAGCTACATACGTATCTCAGGTATGTTAGGAACAACATTTACAAAATAGTGCATTATTCCTAGAAATATTTGTGATACACATTTTCTGCTAGCCTTGGCACTTACATAATTACTTTGATTTTCACTATGACTCACGATTGTGATCATCTGAAACTAGACTTTATCCCATGTATTTCAGATCTGCTACTCTGATTTTATATTTGCTGTTATTTAAATTGAAACTACATTGCCTTATTATGTTCAGTAGATGCATCAGTCTTTTGCCATGCTGTTCTTGTGTCTGACCCTTAACTAAATAATCATAACTGTTTTTAGAAACTTTCAAGCCTTATATTGCTTGTGCAATTGCTCTTCAGAATACATTCATTGCTCATGAAATACTAAATGGAAGTCTACACACACTCTGTATCTTCCTAATGGTGTATTAAATATACCCAGTTTGGAGATGTCTTCTTCCAGCTTTGCCTGACAGAAACTTTGATCTTCTTCTAGTACTAAAAACATAATTAGCATTTGGCAGTCTATATCCACTTCTTCAGATGTAATACTCTGTTTTAATCATTTTAATCAGGTCTTATGAGTGAACACAGATATTTACACTGTCTTTCTTCACAACAAAGACTACATTATTCATCCATTTACCTTATTCCTATTGCTTTTAATGATATTCAACTGTACATCTCTATGGTGTTGGCAGTGTTCTAGCAGCATGCATAACCAAGATCATGAAACTCAGCAAATATGCAATATTTGGCTCTGTTCTTCAGCTTAGTAACATAAGCTTCTCTATTCACTATAGGACCTCATAGTTTACAGAATTTGACCTCCAGAAGAAACAGGCTTATCAATGTGAGTGGTGTGGGATTAGTGTAAGCATTCACAGAGAGAAGGAGGAGAAAACAATGACTCAGATTAATAATGATTTCCTTAAACTGTAAGTTATTTATTTGGATAGCAAATGACTCGTTTATTAAGTTTAATGTTGAAACAGTTACCCAGGGAGGCAGATCAAGAGTAGAAAAGGAAGGTGGAGATGACAAAAATATGCATAATGGGTGGCAGGATGAAGCATGACTCAGGGATCTCCTTCAGGGGGTTAACCATGAAGACAAAATGCATAAACAGTCACAGCAAGTTCTAGCAAGGTTATACATCTGGTCAAAGTAAGGAGCTGGTATAAGGATATTGTAAGCAGAGAAATGCTCTGAATATATGGCAGAATTGGGGGAAGTAGCGATTAACACAACAAGGTTATCCAGTCTGCATCTCTGATGAAACCTAGTTTTGGAAAACTGATGTCAAACATCTGGTTATAGGCAACATCACTGTTAAAACTGATCAGCATTTTAATTTGGTTTAAAAGGACTCACATAATCTTATTCAGCCAATCATTTGGTCACTGTTTTTGTTTTTATGAGGCCACTTGGTTATTTGATGAAGGAAGGTGGAAGAAACCTCTGACCTTCTAATGCTGTGGAAGAACCCCTGCATCCCCTAACCAACTATAACAAAATCTGAGTCTGTAGTATCTTTTGATAGACTATGTTTCTTTGAAGAATTGCCTTAGCTGGTCTACAATATCCAGTGTTTAGGATTTGAAGAATCATTCTTTTTACCATATTCACTGTGGAAGGTCATCATACCTTTCTCTGTCTCTCTCCCTCTCTCTCAATATACTGATACAGGCATGAGTGTCAGGTACAAATCACCTTGGTAAGCTATGATCAGAAAACTGTGTAATCAACCAAATATTGATCTCTAACACAGAAGATGCAATGTTTAATTTGGGAACATGGAGAGCACATCTGAAGTATACAACGTTAATGTTCAAAGTGGGCAAAGTTGATAAAAATCTAAAACATTGTGAGAGGTAAGTGAATTTTAGGGCTTAAAACAATTTGTCTGAATCATGGAAATCAAATAGAAAGCCATTGATAAGAAAACATCACTGTTATTTGGCTTTATATCTTACTCACCAGGCCCTGAAAAATATATGTTGAAAAACTTATATACTCATCAAAGCCATTCTGGAAAATGGAACTGCTGTCCAGCTTTCTGTCTGATTTATGGCAATTTATTTAGTCTTTGCTCATACACCAGGTACCATTAGATAAATATTTGTTTTTCCAGAATTAATCTGAAAGCTTTTATTTTACTATTTATGTATTTATTTGTCATTTGTTAACCAGATTAGTCCAGCTGGGCCAAAAAAAGCCCTTTTTCAGTGGAGACCTAAGGAGAAAAGCTCCAAAAATGCCAAAAATTGACATAGTTTCAGAAGCAGTAATGACTGACTTAACTCATGGTATGCTGCTGTTGGATGATGTGGGAGTGAATGTAACAAATATTTGCTCACAGCTTGATATCCTAACCCACAGGTTGTACTGCAGGCTGCATCCTTGCTCTGTTGTTTCTGGAAAGTATATGCCTATATTGTGGTGGTGCTGCGGTAGCATTGTCGCCTCATAGTTAGACGTTGCCCATTTGATTCTCAGAGCGTCTTCTGTGCAGCGACATGCATGAATGGGCGTTCCTTCATTGAAGGTTGTGCGTTAGGCCCGGCAAGCCAGTTCGTAAAAATCTACTGCTAATCATTAGCGGACCGGAGTTCCGCTGTGGCGACTCCTAACCGGGAAAAGCCGAAAGACACAAACAAATATGCCTATATTATGATCTGCCATAAGTTTACTTCATAGATAAATGAGTTAAATGTTCAACAACTGTTTCAAGCACATCTCAAGCACATCTGCATTGCAGTATTCTACAGTCAGAGCAATATCTAATCTGATTTCAAACCCTTGCAATTTATTCATTCAGTTTTATCATTTGATGTGTTAAATTTTTAGGGTTTTCATGACTGCAACAGGCTATATTCATATATTTACTATATGCATACATTAACTGCTTTGTACTCTTTTTTTTAATTGGTATTTAATATCTGCAATGTGAGAACTTTCTGATGCATGTATGCATGGGCATGCATACTAGTATACTTTTAATCCTTGTACATTTTCATCTACTTCCTAGACCGCATTTTAAAGCAGTATGAGAAATTATCATGTAATATTCCAAATACAAACTATTATATATTTGTGTTCTGTGTCAACTTCCTCCCCAATTCCCAGCCACCCCCACAGTATTGCTTTTGTACTTTTCATTCTCCTCCTCCTCTCCTCCTACCCACAATGCCCCCTTAAGGTGAATGCTTACTCTACCAGCATGTATATGACTTTCTCTCTCTTTCTCTCTCTCTCTCTCCAGTTCCCCATGCAGTAAATCATCTCACTAATTACACAAACCACCTGCTTTTACCATAATTATTGCCTGTATTATACTGCCATTTTGCTTATAGCAAACTGTCAAACTAACAACTCATAACTATAGGTATTAACCTTCTCTCATTTCTGCAGACCATTTCCTATAACAAATTCCCCTTGTGCTGTCTATCACATAGTTTCTTCTCCTTCTCATCCAATCTCTTGATTCCTACAATCACTGTCACGTTATTCTAATCCCAACCATCCTTTATCCTCAGTGATTAGTCCATCTCAGCAAACCCACTGCACACTTATACGTAACCTATCTCCTCACACACACATAACACTCATAAAAAGCAAGCTACATTCCTCTCTCATCATCTAACATACCTCTCTACCTTCAACTACATTTGTACCTATACTCACACTCACAGTCACTGGAGGGTAATTCTGCTATGGTTCAAGGATTTGGGATAATCACAAGTCTGGGGAGGTGCAATTGTTTATATTGCTTTACGTAGAAAAAGCACCTCTTTCTGTATCAGTAAAACCAAAAGAGCATTGAAAGAAAGGGTTTACAAGCACTTGAGGGATGCCAAAAAACAAGACCCTAGTAATTATTTCTGCAAACACATCCAAAACCATGAAGGGCATGAATTTGGTTTCTTCATCTTGGATGTAGTGGAACAGGGCCCCAGGGGTGGCCTCTGGAAGGTAAGATTGGAATGTAAGGAACTTCAGTGGCAAGTTAAGACCAATGCCACAGGTACTTATGGTCTCAATGAGCCTACATCCCTTAATTGTTGCCTAATATTGAAGGCACTATGTTATTGTACAATAAACCACTGAGATGATAAACAATTTAGTTTCCTGTACAAATATAAAATAATGTTTTAGAGTTTTTAACTATAATTTGGACTTTGTGATGAATATTTGGTTATTACCAATTTAGATGTATGTTTCATATGGGGTACTTTTTAGCATTGTAATAATGTGAATTTAAATGGTCCTGTTTCTTTAAATTTCTCAAGGGATTGCCTAGCTGTGGATATGGGCATAACTTTTAATTGAGCAGTTATATAATGAAATGAAGAGGAAGTTCTTTTACTCTGAAGAAGTCCCAAGGCATTAGAAGGACAAAGGCACTAACTGTGCCTAATAAATTATTCATTTTTAATTATTTGACTTATTTTATTCAAGAGACTTTTTTGTTCCCTTACTTTATGTGATTTACTTGGTGATTTAATACTCTTTTACCACTGGCTAGGGTGCTGTTGGGTTTTCCTTCTTAAACAACGTTTCTACCTGTAACACCCTTCCCAGAGTAAACAAATAACCCCAACAAGTTTGATTTTTAGCCCATACCACCATGTACCATCAAGACATACCTTCTCAAACCAAAGCTAACTACATGTGCCCCAGACAATCTTCCAGCATAGTATATTAAATTTGTAGCCAACATCATAACTTACCCAGTCTCCATCACAGAAAGCTATGCCCCTGAAATGTGGGAAAAAACATTTATCCTACCCCTACATAGGGGTAGCTCCTCTACTGATTTCTCCAATTATAGACCAATATCCCTTCTCCCCTTCATGTAAACTCTTACAAAAAATTGTCTGATCCCAGCTACTTAAACTTGCTACCACAAACAACTTAATAAGTCCCATAGCAGACTGTTTCCATCCATATCATAGCACTGGGGGTTCAGGGTTGGTGTAATGGTTATGGTCTTTACCTCACAGACACAAATTACAGAGTTTGATTTTCATCTTTGAAGGGAAATTCTCTAGGCTTAAAATGGCCTGCAAGAGCAGCTAGCTTTGAACTTAGCTATGAACCTACAGCATCTAAATTCAGCTTTGCTACCAGCATCAACAGAAACAAGAATGCAGGGAACTTAGTGGCTGCACTTTTCCCTGATTTGTCAAAAGATTTCAACACTGTCTCAACAAAAACTACTTTACAATGTCTCCTGCCTAGGACTTCAACACTCATCTCTCACCTGCTTCAAAAGCTACCTCAGCGATATACTTCAAGCTATAAAATGTGAAAATTATATTTTTCCATTTCTCACAGAGTACATATTGGTATCGCAAAGATCTAACTTTGGTCTCTTGCTATTCACTGGTTTCATAAATGATCTACATACGACAAATAAATAAATAAACTACCATTATTCACTATGCTGATGATTCCATACTCACGTGCACTGCAAAATACTACAACTTCAAACCCAAATACAGGAATTCTTCAACTGCATTCAAACATGGGCCTATAACTCTGGATTACTATTAAACCTTAAGAAGACTACATTTATGTTTGCATCTAAAAAATACTCTAATGACAAGCCTCTCTTCACCATTACGTCTTCTGACCAAACCAAACTTGAACTTGTAGCTCATATCAAGCTCCTAGATGTCATCATCTGATCACCCCAATCTTACCACCCCATAAAGCAAGTTATCATCAAAATGCATAAAAAAGCCTTAGCACCCTATATTGCGCTAAACCTTTCCTGACTGTCAAGTCTAGTACTGCCACCCACCCTCCTATATGCTGTTCCTGTGTTTGTCAACCTGGAAGCTACCCACGTATTCATGCTAGAAAATATTATAACAAAATAACTAAATTCACAGCTGACATGCCTTATGGATCACATCCCTGCATGGTACTAAAATAGATAAATAGTTTAGAATTGCCTATCTGTTTTTCACACAACTAAAATTGTTCGGAGTTTAATCTCTTAATCTGAAACATTCCAAACACTGAAAATGTTATCTAGCCATACTTCCCATCTAGGACTGTTGACTCGTCTGACCTTTCTTACTGCAACCAATCAAATCAAACAATACAACAGGTGACTTACTGTATTTTTTTGACTTCTTTAAAGTTTGGAATTCCATTCTCCTATCACTCAGACAAACTGACAACCTGAAGTTCTTCAGACTACTATTAAAACAACACTTAAAGATCTAATGGCTTAGCTCATGCACCACCTGGCTAATCCACCTAGACTGGCCTTATCCACTCTATCCCATCCTGCTTTAAAATAATTACTTGTCCAATAATCTTCTATCTTGTCCTATACTATTATGTCTTCTTATCCACATATGCTGTACCGTACTCTCCTCAACTTTACATTGTTATAAAGTTTAATTTACCACTGCTCTACTATTAAAAAAATACTATGGGTTTAAACTTTGCTAGTCTAAATACTCATTTTGATCTATCTTTGAAGGATATTTCACATCATTGTATTGCCTAGTGTATGATTATATATCTTGTCAGTGTTTTTGTTTTCTCACTATTGTTTGCTCAAACAATCTTTTTTTTCCCCATTATTTATTTATTTTTTTATTTATTTAACATTTGTTTACCAGGATTGTCTAACTGGATACCAGGTGTCCTTTTTCAATGGAGTCCTGGGGACAAAGACTCTACAAGGTTACAGAGTAATTTAGCAAAATATAGTTTTAAAAGAATTAACAATAGTTTAAAAATTTGACAACTTGTTTAGGAAAAAAAATGATCTCAAAAACATTTATAGGTGAGCAGAAGTACAGTATATATACAATTAACTTCATAGAAATAAAAATATAATAGATCAGGAAGTAAATGCACACACAGCCAGGAAATGGAACAGCTTGTTGTAAGTTTACCAAGGCAGATTCAGTAAATCCAGGTAGGCACCAAACGAATTCAAATAATTCCTTTATTCAGAACCACAGAATAATAACACACAAGCGCTTTCGCTCAGAGGAATTCTGAGCTTTATCAAGTGACACCATGCTGTTGAATCAGGTGTCTTATATACCTTGAAAATCCTAGGTTAATTGGAAAGCACTACCAATTAACATTTTAAAGAGACTGTGCACTATTCCACATGCTTAAAAATTCCTTTAAAACAAAATATATAAAAAAATATAATAGATTGCTTAAAAATAATGCATTAATGCATCTGTCACTACTAAAAATGCTGATAGCTTAAAAATAAACAAAACATTGTGCACTGTTACCATAGTGTTTAACTTTGTAATAAAATTTGCTTTGTGCAAAGTTGCACTTCTTTTGAAAATTGGGATGAGATGGAGTGACTTGGCACCAACTGTTGTGTAAGTATAATATAAGGCTAATGCCTAGTATGGGTATGACAATATTTTCCTTTTCTTGGTCTTGTTGACAACCCTGCAGGGTTGTCAACAAGACCAAGAAAAGGAAAATATTGTCATACCCATACTAGGCATTAGCCTTATATTATACTTACACGAACAACAGTTGGTACGTCAAGTCACTCCATCTCATCCCAATTTTCAAAAGAAGTGCAACTTTTTGCACAAAGCAAATTTTATTACAAAGTTAAACACTATGGTAACAGTGCACAATGTTTTGTTTATTTTTAAGCTATCAGCATTTTTAGTAGTGACAGATGCATTAATGCATTATTTTAAGCAATCTATTATATTTTTATATATTTTGTTTTAAAGGAATTTTTAAGCATGTGGAATAGTGCACAGTCTCTTTAAAATGTTAATTGGTAGTGCTTTCTAATTAACCTAGGATTTTCAAGGTATATAAGACACCTGATTCAACAGCATGGTGTCACTTGATAAAGCTCAGAATTCCTCTGAGCGAAAGCGCTTGTGTGTTATTATTCTGTGGTTCTGAATAAAGGAATTATTTGAATTCGTTTGGTGCCTACCTGGATTTACTGAATCTGCCTTGGTGAACTTACAACAAGCTGTTCCATTTCCTGGCTGTGTGTGCATTTACTTCCTGGTTTGGTTCTCTGCTGTTTGTTTGAAAAATATAATAGATATTTACACTGTTTTAGATCTGCACGGGGTAGAGTATAATATGACGTGCTCCATAGGCTGGAAGAGGTGGTTTCAGGGTGGGTCATTACAGTTACATAGATGGTTTTCATAAAGGTATGTTTTAAGGATTTTTTTGAATGTGGCAAAATGGTTTTGTAATCTGAGATGTGGGGGGTAGGGTGTTCCATATTTTTGCAGCTTCGTAAGGGAATAGAGATTCCCCTGAGATGTTTTTGCATGGAATGACTTCTACTAGGGCTTTGTTACTGGATCATACTTCCCTATTGCTACTATGGAAGTTTAGTAGGCCTGTTAGGGCAGGGGTTTTGTCAGAGTGGTACAGTATATGATGAGCTACGTTGAATTGGTGGTAGTGAATTAAGTTAGGAAATTCTAACCAGTGTAGTTTATGCAGAGACTGGCAGTGATGAGAGCATGATTTTGCATTGGTTGCAAGCTTAGCTATTTTGTTGCAACATACTGAAAATTTGTTAAGGTTGGTTTTATTTAGATTTGTTAAGACTGGGAATGTATAGAGTAAGGTTGATAGGAGATGAGTTCTGGCTTTGACAGTTCTGGATTCAAAGGTTAGATATTTGTTGTTACGATAGAGGCAGCCTAGCTTTTTGTGGACTTTGAAGATGGTTAGGGATATGTGTTTATTGTATTTAAGTTGATGATCAATTGTAAGTCCTAGTAGTTTGGCCTCAGAGACAGGAGTTATGAGGGTCTTATTGGCCGGGAGAATGGAGAAGGTGTGGTCAATAGTCTTTGTTGGGTTGAATAGCATTAGTTGAGTTTTTTGGGGATTTAGTATTAGATGTGAATTGTGTAGCAAGTTTTCTTTTTCAGAGAAGGATTCTTGGGCTCTGGTTTGTAGCAGTTGGATGTTGGGTGCAGTGCAGATAAGGGGAGTATCATCTGCATATTGGATAATGTTGGCTTTTGTGGTTGCTAAGTGGAGTTGGTTTGTAAAGACATTGAATAGAAGTGGGCCAAGTATGGAACCTTGACTTACGCCACATTTGACTGGGAGTGGGGGATAGAGAGTTGTGTCATTTGACAGACTGAGATCGGTTGCCTAGGTAGCTACTGAACCATTGTAATTTAACCATATCAAGGTTGAGTCCTGAGAGGGAGGATAGTAGTTTATTGTGGGAGACAGTGTTGAATGCTTTTGATAGATCTAGGTAGGTGGCAGAGACAAGTTTCCCTTGGTTTCTATATGTGTGTATGGTGTTGGTGAAGTTTACGAGGACAGTGGTGGTGCTATGGCCAGATTGAAATCCATGTTGAGTTTGGGAGAGTAGGTTATTGGACAGTAGATGGGAGAGGAGTTGTTGATGGATACATCTTTCTAGGATTTTTGATAGGGGTGAAAGGATTACGAAGGGGCAGTAGTTGGATAGGTTAGTATAGGGGCCGCCTTTGTGAAGGGGGATGATATATGAAGTTTTCCATAAGGATGGATGTAAGCTGGAGGAATTTGGCTGGGAGGTTGTCGACAGTGAGGGTGGTTGGTATGAGTTTGGCTAGGAGTTTTTGGATGGTTGATATAGATACTGGTTTGAGTGAGAAGGGGGTGGTATTTGATTTGGTTTTGATGGTTGGTGGAGAGCTGGTGGGGCTTGTATCACTTATGAGTTTTAGTATGGAGGAGGTAATATAGTTGTTGAAGCTGGATGTTGTGTCAAGGTTGGTGCCTTCTATGTTTGGTGGTGGTGTGGTGGTTTTTCCAGGTTGGAGGATGTTGTTCACTGCAGCCCAGAATTTCTGCGGGTTGTTACAATATTTATTTTGTAGGGTTAGATAGTGATTTTTTTTGTCTAACCTAACCTGCTTTTTTGCCTTATTTCTAAGTTCTAAGTAGGTTTGTCTAGTTGTGGGTGTTTTTAAGTTGTTGCCAGGATTTCCATGCTTTTGTCCCTTTGTTTTAGTAAGGCCTTTGTGGTTTTAAGTAACCAGAGTGCAGGATTACTACGTGCTCTAATTGTTTTTATTGGAGCTAGTTGGTTTAGAATTGTTAGGAATGTGGAATTAAAGTATTCAACTGCTGTGTCCAGGGGCAGGGTTTTGGTGGGAGACCAGTTGCAGGATTTTAGTGTGTCTGTGAATAGGTCTGAGGGGAAGTTTTTGCAGGAATGGGTTTGTAGTAGGACGGGTGGGTTGTTACATTTAATTTGTGTCAAAGGAGAAAGGTTGGGTTATGGTCACTGAGTGAATTGGGTAGTGTACCACATTGGTGGTCAGTGTTGGCTTGGTTAGTGAGGATCCAGTCTAATATGGATTCTCTTTTGGTAGCTTTATCTATATGGGTTGGGGTTTGGATGAGTTTGGTAAAGTTGTAATGGTTAATGTGTTTGGTTGGTGTTGGGGAGTGGGTAGAGTTCCAGTCTAGGTTAACATCACCTAGCACTATGGTTTCATGAGGGAGGGAGTGGAAAGCCCAGTGAGGTACTGATTCTAGGGTGTTTATGTTATCACCTGGTGGGATATATATACCTAGCAAGTTTAGATGTTTGTGTCGGTTTAGGAGGAGTATGGCAAGTATAGTGTCAGCATTATTGTAGTTTGTGGGCTATTTTTTGTAAGAGTTGGATCGTTATGTTAGATTTGTACAATAGGGCAATACCTCCACCTCTTTTCTGTCATCTGTCTGCCCTTAAAATGTTATAACCAGGTGGGATTACAGAGTTGTCTTTCACATGGGTTTTAAGCCAAGTCTCTGTTATGAGCATTATGTTGGGGTTGTATATAGAAGTAGATGAGTGCATTTCTTCTATTTTGTTCATGATACTACAGATGTTTAGGTTTAGTATTAGTAGGTCAGTGGGTTTGTACTTAAGTGGGAGGTGGCTGTTAGATGTGTTACTGGGGGTAGGTACTGGGCCTGGGTTGGGGTAGATGTCACCTCCTAGTAGTAATTGAGCTGCTGTGTTGGAAATGGTTTTGTGGTAGGAATCTAGTAGACTGTGATATTTGTAGCTAGATTGTTTTTTTAGTTTGTGGGATGTGGTTTATTGTTGGAATGGTTAGGGGGAGGGATGGTCTATGACTGATTAGGGGTGTGTCTAAGTGCTTGTGGGGGTTGGATTTGGTAAGGCGTAAGGTGGGGGATTTGTTGTAGTTGAGATGAGAGGGAGTCAATAATGATAGGAGGTGCTGGAGCAGATTAAATGGAATACTCT
This sequence comes from Protopterus annectens, assembly GCF_019279795.1. Taxonomy (NCBI): domain Eukaryota; kingdom Metazoa; phylum Chordata; order Ceratodontiformes; family Protopteridae; genus Protopterus; species Protopterus annectens. The sequence continues at coordinate 270,426,643 of NC_056739.1, forward strand.
AGATGGGAAAAATAGTAGTAGTACAGAAGGGTAGTGCTGGGGTAGTAGGTATGAGTCATGATGAAGTGGATTGGTTGTAGAAGGAAGGGTTAGTTAAAACCTCTTATGGATGGGCTGTGGGTGTGTTTGGGTTTGAGTGGTTGGTTGTTGGGTGTGGTAGATGGTCAGGTGATCTATTGGGTTAGGGTAAATCTACAAGTAGTGGGGGTGGTTGGGAAGTGGGGGGCAGGGTGAGCCCGAGCACAGCAAGGACGAATGGAGTGGGTTGAACCCCAAGGAAGAATGACCAGGTAGGAAAAGAAAATCAATCTACAGCTGGAGAGTGATCAGGACAGTGCCACTAGAGAGGTCTCTTAGTGAGTTTCAGTAATTGTTATATATTCAGTTGTGGTTTATTGGATTTGATAGGGGGAAAGAGAAAAGTGTGCTATCTGTCTGCTCGTATGGGGGGGATAGTTAGTAGCGGTCCTCTAGGTGTGTGAGCCACTGGTCTGTTACTAGGAATTACAATTAAAGTAAATACAAGCAGTGTTTAAACATTAAACCATTATTGTTTGCTCAGTTAAGTTATTACACTGTTTGTGTGTGTATGTGTATATATGTATATATATATATATATATATATATATATATATATATATATATATATTACTTCTTGCTTGTATCTTCTGGAGATTTTCTCCCCAGACCTTCACAGAAAAGGGCTTTTCCACCCAGTCTGGTTTTCTTGGCTAAGAAAAAAAATAAATTAATAAATACATAAATAGATCTGAGGATTTAGGGAGCATGAGACTGGGGGTTATAACAGCAAAAAGGAAGAGGAAATAGATGCAGATGAGCAGTGCCTCTACCAAACTAGATTATTCTAAAAACAGTTGTCTGAGTGTGAAATGTTGTAACATGTTACAATATGTAATCAGAAAACACTTTATCAGATACCAAAACCAACTCGAATTAGCTAATCTATTTACAGTTAGCTCCAAAGTTACTTTAACACTGTTAAGGTCTCCAGCCAGCTAATGGCTCAAGGTCTACATTTGTTAAGCAGCACCTTAATGTGTATGCATTAACATGAATCACAATTTGTTAACATTCATGAGGTAAGGACCAATGTATGTTAATATCTTATGTGAATATTACAACCATATGAAGCTTAGTTATACTCTAATCAGACTACAAAGCACTAGATTCAGAACAAAGCCAGAACAAAAAGAATTTAAGAAATGCAACAGAGACAGTTATGATATTGCAGCAGTACAGTGATGTTGAGATACGCTCACTACCACTCTACTCAATTGCAAACATTAAAATGCTGAATATTAGCAGAATATTTGACTGTACAAACTATGGTGCAGTTGCACCATCATTAAATAGCAAAGAACACTGTATTAATGTAAGAATGGAGGCTTACACAATTTACATAAGCAGACAGAAGTTGCTGGCACACCAAGCTAAGGATGCTAGCAGTTGTAAAGCATGATAGTGTGATTTGAAAATGGGGCCCATATCCCGGGGTGGCTAAGTAAGTTCAGTGATGACGTAGATTAGTGTTGAGCCTGTGTTTAGGGGTGGAGGTAGTAGGTCAAGTTGGGAAATGTAGTGCGAGGGAGAAAGTATTGTGGGATGAGCCCCAAGGAAGAATTACCAGGTAGGAAAAGAAAAACAATCTACACCTGGAGGGAAATCAGGACAGTGCACTAGAGAGTTCTCTCAATGACTTACAGTAATTGTTATATATTCAGTTGTGGTTTATTGGATATGACAAGTAGAAAGAGAAAAGTGTGCTGTCTGTGCGTATTACAGTAATTGCTATATATTCAGTTGTGGTTTATTGGATATGACAGGTAGAAAGAGAAAAGTGTGCTGTCTGTGCGTATGAGGGGGATAGTTAATAGCGGTCCTCTAGGTGTGAGAGACACTGGTCT